>NC_026007.2:21787621-22087621 GCF_000442705.2 Elaeis guineensis | reverse complement strand
ATTTGATTTGATTAGAATTTAATCTAATCGATCTAGATCCAATCGAGCTAACCCGATTTCAGCAATTAGAACTCTTTCTAATTGGTGATTGAATTAAACTTTTTAATTCGATCAAACCCATAAGACAAGATTGACATCTAGCAATGTATCATGTCTACTTAGAAGATATAAAATTTTTGATAAAAATATCAAAAATACCCTTCAGTGGAAAGTTACCGTGCAATTTGATCCTGCGACCTCCCTGCACCCCGAATATGACTCTGGATATGGAATGATGTCAAATCCAATATCATACTCATATTTTTCTCAATCTTAAATGATGATTTAATTAATAAAATATTAGAAACTCTTTCTAATTTTTATTCTGCTTTGATCAAAGGCTTCCTGATTCATCAATCGATCAGAACAAGTAGGATGCGATTTTCTCTTACCAGGAGTGATCGATTCCATGTTGACCTACTCACAACCTCCATACACATTGTACCATTTCTAGAACACTCCATACATGACTAAGTCATGAATGAGTATGAACCAAAAAATATGGATTCATATATACAAGGTTCTGTGGTAGTCTCGGGTCAAAGGATTACATGCACAACTTCCACTTTAAGAAAACATCTGTTGATAGGTAAGTAAATTTCGTAAGATGTTTCTTAAGTCGGATCAATTCAGTGAACTCATTCTCTAATGAGCACCCACTTTCTTATATTAGTGTCTCACACAAGTGGCATATGAGATCTGCCACCCTCTCCATTGAGCATACATAGAAAGTGCTAATCTATCCAGAATATTATCCCCTACTCAATTCTCCTATGACTAGGAATATTCTAAATTAGAATTTTTAGGATTTTAGGTCTCATAGGTATGATCTCATCATAACCCTAAACCCATTTTTCTAATTTATAGAGTTCATCATAATCATTACTAAAGTAAGATGCAGCATATGATGAAAAATATCTTTTATTATTTAAAGAGTCAATACATAAGTCTGGAAGATTATAAGGAAAACCCATCAAAATATAAATTTCGATTAGCTTGTAGGGCATATTCCTTTCAATCTTTCACTTGCACTAAAGCCAATCACCCTTATATTTTATCCCCATACAATTGAGATGGCAATCGAACTACTACTGTGGTAGAGTCTTAGTGAATGGGTCTGCTATGTTATTCTTTATTTCTACTCATTCAATGATAATATCTTGTCTTTCGATTATTTCACGAACGAGATGGAAGCGTCTTAGAATGTGCTTGAATTTATGATGAGACCTAGGTTCCTTTGCTTGAGCAACTGCTCCAGTATTATCATAGTAAAGTGGTACTGAATTTTTAATCTCAGAAACGACACCCAACTCAGTGATGAACTTCTTCATCCAGACGGCTTCCTTGGCGGCTTCACTTGCAGCTATATATTCTACCTCAGTGGTTGAGTCAGTTACAGTCTGCTGCTTGAAACTTTTTCAACTAACAGCTCCACCATTAAGAGTAAAGACATACCCTGAAGTGGACTTGCTATTATCAGGGTCTGATTGAAAACTAAAGTCAGAATAACTTTCTAGTTTTAAATCAGATCCTCCATATATCAAAAAAATATCTTTAGTCCTTCTTAGGTACTTAAGAATATTTTTCACTGCTTTTCAATGATCTTCTCCTAGATCAGTCTAAAATCTACTAACTATGCCTAAGGCATAGGCAACATCAGGCCTAGTACATAGCATAGCATACATGATCGACCCTACTACCGAAGCATAGGGAATAGAACTCATCCTATTTCTCTCTTCCGATATTTTAGGAGACATCCTTTTAGAGAGATGTATGCCTTGACTCATGGGTAAATAACCTTTTTTACTTCTATCCATGCTAAACCTCTTTAACACTAAGTCTATGTACCTGGATTGGGACAAGCCTAACATCCTCTTAAATCTATCCCTATAGATCTTTATACCTAGTATATAGGATTCTTCACCCAAATCCTTCATGAAAAACTTACTTGATAGCGATGTCTTGACCGATTGTAACATTGGGATATCATTCCCAATAAGAAGTATGTCATCCACATATAAAACTAAGAAGACAATGGCACTCCCACTAGTCTTCTTGTATACACAAGGTTCATCCATATTTTTGATAAAGCCAAACTCTTTGACTGTAACATCAAATCGGATGTTCCAACTCCTCAAGGTCTGTTTTAATTTATAAATAGATTTTTTAAGCTTGCATACCTGATTTTCTCTCTCTTTTGAGACAAACCCTTCTGGCTGAGACATGTAAACCTCTTCCTCAAGATAACCATTAAGGAAGGCGGTCTTCACATCCATTTGCCAAATCTCATAATCATGGTATGCTGCTATTGCAAGCATAATCCATATAGATTTGAGCATGGCAACAGATAAAAATATTTCATCATAATTAATACCCTATTTTTGCATGAAACCTTTAGCTACTAATCTAGCTTTATAGGTTTCAACTTGGCCATCCGCTCCAATCTTTTTCTTATAGACCTATTTGCATCCAATAGGGGTCACACCCTCTGGTGCATCAACCAAAGTCCACACTTGGCTGGAAAACATGGAGTCCATTTCGGATTTCATAGCCTCTAGCCATTTGTCTAAGTCCCTTCTCATGATGGCTTCCGTATAGGTCAAAGGTTCATCATTCTCAATGATGTGGGCTTCATTATTCTCAATAATGAACCCATATCTCATAGGTGCATTCCGCACCCTATCCGACCTTCGAAGAGGAGGTGTACTTTGTGTTTGTACTTCATTAATAGATATTTTTGGTTGAGGATCATCTTGTGCTTGTATTTGTAGGTCTTGAACTTCTCCAAGTTCAATTTTTTTTCTACTGCCTCTTTTTAGGATAAACTCTTTTTCCATAAAAATGATATATTTACTGACAAACACCTTATGTTCAGTAGGATGGTAAAAGTGGTATCCTATACTCTCTTTAAGATAACCTACAAACAAGCATTTATCTGTCCTAGCACTCAGCTTATGTCCAAAATTTTTTTTAACATAAGCTGGACAGCCCCATATCTTAAGATACTTAAGATTAGGCTTCTTTCCTCTCCATATCTCATATGGAGTGCTTGGCACAGATTTTGAAGGTACTCTATTTAGGATATAGACAACAGTTTCTAGGGCATATCCCCAGAAAGAAATTGGCAAATCTATAAGGCACATCATGGACCGCACCATATCTAATAAAGTACGATTCCTCCTTTCTGCTACACCATTTAGCTGTGGTGTATAGGGAGAAGTCCATTCTGAGAGAATTCTATTTTCTTTAAGATGATCTAAAAATTCACTGGATAAGTATTCTCTTCCTCGATCAGATCGAAGGATTTTAGTACTTTTTTTAGTTTGTTTCTCGATCATATTTGATACTCATTAAATTTATCAAAGGCTTCAGATTTGTGTTTCATAAGATACACATATCCAAACCTAGATAAATCATTAGTGAATATTATAAAATAAGAGTATCCTCCTCTGGCTTCTGTTGTCACAGGACCATATACATCAGTATGTTCAAGTCTTAATAACTCACTTATCCATTCTCCATGTTCACTAAATGGAGTCTTAGTCATTTTTCCCATAAGACAAGATTCACAAGTACCTAATGATTCATAATCATAAGGATCAAAGAACTCTTCTTTGTATAACTTGTTAATCCTTGTCTTACTTATATGACTAAGTCGACAATGCCAAAGTAAAGAATTATTCAACTCTTCTCTCTTTCACTTTTTACTTTCATTAATATGAAAAATATTATCATTAGATAGAATTAGAAGACCATTATTAATAATGCCATGACAAATAATTTTATTAGAAAAAAAAATTGAGCAACTATTGCTCTTTCCATTTATTTCATAACCTCATTGCAATAGTAACGATACAGAAATAATATTTCTAATGATCTTAGGCATATAATAACAGTTTTCTAGCTCTAAGATCTTTCCAGAAGGTAACTTTAACATATATGTTCCTACAGCCTCTGCTTGGATTGACTCCCCTCTAGCACCGTAGAGCTCGAAGTCATCCTTCTTCAGCACTCTAATGTTCTGCAGCCCCTGCAACGACTTGCAGATATGAGAACCGCAGGCAGTATCTAATACCCAAGAGTCTGAATTGAAAGAACTTAATGACAAAATTGTATGTATCTCATACATACCTTTTGATGCATCGCTTGCACCTGCCTTTACAGTTGCAAGATATAATTTGCAATTTCTTTTTCAGTGTCCTGCCTTGCCGTAGTGAAAGCAGGTACCCTGTCCAGAGACTTTCTTCCCCTTCTTCTTCATCTTGCCACCCTTAGGATTCAGTGCTTTCTTTGAACCCTTAAAACCTGACTTCTTCTTAGAGGTTTTACCCACAAAAAGAAGTAGAGCCTTTTCTTTCTTAATATGGTTCTCAGTTGTCTTAAGCATATTTAACAACTCAGATAAAGACGTATTCAGTTTGTTCATATGATAGTTCACAACAAACTGAGCAAATGACTCAGGGAGAGATTGCAGGATCAAATCCTGACTTAATTCTCCATCCATCACAAAACCAAGTTGACCCAATCTGGTGATCAGATCAATGACCTTCAGGATATGATCTTGTATGGATGATCCCTCAATCATTCTAGCACGGAATAATTGCTTAGATATCTTATATCTAGCAGTTCTACTCTGTTCTCCATACAACTTTTTAAGATTGAAGAGTATGGATTGAGTATCCATGCTCTCATGCTGTCTCTGCAACTCATTGCTCACAGAAGCCAGTATGATGCACTTGACAGTCAAACTGTCATTCTTCCACATCCTGTATGTGGATACCTCCTCTTCTGTGGCATCATCCCTAACCTCTTGTGGTTCAGGGATGTCAAGAATGTTGGGAATAGTGTCCTAAAGCTAATTATCAGTCTGTTGACGGTTGTGCTCATTTTTGTATATGTACATGAATTATGAATTAATAAAAATTATTTTAGTATTTTTCATCATAAAATATTTCATCTTCTAATGAACTCCTATGTTGTGGTGAAGTCCTTAGGACTATTTAGACTCGACAAAGGAGGATTTATCGTTTAGTCCTTAAATCTGTTCGTGACCAAATGATACGTTGTTACCAAGGATGACAATATTTATTAAGCATAGGTCATTGTGTGCCATATAGGTTGGTTGTCCTCTTAACCAACGAGTGTGGAGACACTGGTATGGCATATAGGTGAGATGTAAGGATACATCTGCACTGAATGTGACCGACTCTGGAGCTATTTCTGCTGTCAAGATTTGCTCCGATGGAATATGGGTATAAATGTCCCTCCGACCTGAGACCGCCATGATGACTTGCAAGCAACTCACTATACTTAGGCACTGGACTACCTGAATTTCTAATTCAGTGATGGAAGGCTGCTGGGTGTAGTCAAGTACTTGACTAGTTAGTGCGTGTGTCAAGATGGGATTGACCACTCCAGTTTAGGAGCTGTGTACAGTCATGTTTCAATTTAGCAAAACCTTGGTCAGGGTAGTCCTTGTGAGGAGTCACAGGACTGTTTGAGTTGAGCATGATTCGGATGATCCAACCAAGGTTGACAGTTTAACCCTGAGTCGTCCTAAACATAGAGGTCAAAAGGATGAATTATACAGTAACCATATTCACGTAGGTTCTGAGTGCTGCGATTGCGACTATTCGAGCTATCCGATCATCGGGTACCATTGCTAGATGGTCACTTCGATTAGTACAGGAATTGGTTCCTATGCTACCGGCTTAGGTTCGAACCTGTGGGGTCACACACATTAGAGGTTTCTATCTGATCTGATGGCTGATGAAGAGTCTTAATGCTCGTGGACTATGAGTCCTACGTGTCTGGGACTCTGTGATCGAGAATCAGGATTCTCTGATCATGAGTCCCACATATTTTGGGTACTGGGGTCAAGAGTCCCACTGGTTTGGGACTCTTCGATCAGGGTTACATATCGATGAATTCTGATGCCTGATTACCCATCGAATTTGGACTCAATATTTATGAGAAATTTAATTAGTGATTTGATCGCTAATTAACTCAATTTGATTGAGTAATTATTTTTAGATCAAATCCAATTGAATTGGATTCAGTTGGGTTTGACCCGATTAGGTTAAGAGTTGACCTAATCGTCGAGATGGTTTGGTCCTTGATTTGATCAAGAGTTGGGCTTAATCAATTTTTGATTTGATTAAGATTTTATTGAGCCTAATTAAGCCTAATTTAGTTAGATTTAAATTAGTCTAATTGGGCCTAACTTATTTGGTTCAATTAGGATGGTTTAAATAATGAAACCACCTTGACCCATTCTCCCTGCGCCACCTCACTTCCACTACGCCCATTTGAATTCATGAGAAGGAAGTTCTCATGAATTTTTCCTCACACAAAGCCCTCACGCCCTACTTTAATGTGCCAAATGAGTGGATAAGGATGATTGGTTTGCCATTCAAATTCAAAACAAAGTTTGAATTTGAATGAGCAACCAATCTTAACGCCTTGACCTTATCCTCTTTTAATGCCCCATTTATTACACGAGAAAATGTTTCTCATGAAATCACTCACGCACAAATTAAGCCATGCCTCCTCTTCTCATGCCCTTAGTGGATAGGGATAAATTAGTTTCCATTTGAATTCAAAATTTGATTTGAATTCAAATGTGCAATTACTCATCTTTATCCTCTCATGTGGATAAGACGTTTGTTGTTGTTTTAAAAGGAGGAGAAGAGTTGGGCGTGGGTAATTGAAAAATTTTGGAGAGAAAATCTGGGTGTGAGGAATCTTTGTGCGTGAGGTGAAGGTCCATATCCTTCCGAGAGAAAAAGAAAGAAAAGAAAGAAAAAAGGTGCATAGGGTTTCAGTGAGTTCCCCAAGGTTTCAGCCTGGGGTTCGGGAAGTGAGAAGGTGAGCTACGAGTGTTGTGAGCCCACCAAATTTTAGAGAGATCTTCATCATCCTCTCAAGCATGTCTACTGATAATCCAGAGTATCCAAAGAATCGACAGATATCGATCGAAGGAGTTCGATCAGCATCGACTGTCGAAAGGGCTCTACAACGAGCTAACACTCGTGAGGAGTCGATCAAATCGAAAGCTTCATGTGAACGATCTGTAGAGGCCAGACATACTATGTGGCTGCATCGTAATGATCAGACTCTCCCGACGGTGATCAGATTACGGCAATCTACTACCCGCATAAAGGTATTATGTTTTGAACACATTACAGTAAAGTGTTTATTGTTCAAATTCAAATTTTAAATTTAAATGCATACATGCTATATATCATATTTAGATCCTAGTGTAGAGTAAATTTATATTAATTAATTAGATTAATTAATATTTTCCACTGTAAAATCATAATTTTAAAAAAAATTTAAAATTATCATTTTACCCCTGCACTGAATTTCGCTTCAAATGGTATCAGAGCAAGGTTCTAAGATATGATATATATATTTACATGCATAGATTAAGTTGTAATCTAAAAGTTTAAATTTAAAATTTAAAATTTAAAATTTAAAATTTAAATTTTAAAATTTGAATTTTTGAAAGTTGTTCGAAATTCAAAATTCAAAAATTTGAAATTTAAAATTTAAAATTTGAATTTTAAAATTTAAAATTTGAAATTCAAAATTCAAAAATTTAAAATTCAAATTTTGAAATTTGAAATTTGAAATTTGATAAAAATTTCAAATTTAAAATTCAAAATTTAAAATTCAAAATTTGAAATTCAAAATTTGAAATTCAAAATTTTGAAATTTGAAATTTGAAATTTGTTTGAAATTTGAAATTCAAAATTTAAAATTTGAAATTTGAAATTTAAATTTTGAAATTGGTATATTTAGATATACTTGATCCAAGTAGCAAGTAATCGAATTGGGTTGGTTGCCATGGCCATCCGGTCATAGAAGAAAAGTAGGGTTTAAAAGCTCTCTCCTCCCATTCGATGGGGTCTCCTATGGCAGTAGGGGTACCGTTGCAATTATATCCCATGCAGATGAAGCAGCGAAAGGAATTAATTATATAGGTTCAATTATAAAATTTATCATGAATGTATTAGATTAGATCTAAAGGAATATTCATGATTTATTTTGATTGAGTTATTTTCTGTTATGTAATTAGCAATAGGATTGCTATTTATGAAATATGCTGATCTATTTGTGAAATGAGTCAACATATTTGGTGAACAAAAAATAAAATCTTTCAAATTTGAAAATTATTTTCGAAATACCAAACCCTGACCCATCAGCCCAAATACTTAATTAAAAGAATTAAGTGTTGTTTAGTAGGTCTAGAATTATGAATTAAGACCTAAGACAATTGTATAAACTTATGGGTCAATGGGTTAGATGGATTAGGTCCATAATTGGGTTAGACCTAAGGTTAGCTTAAAGAAATGGACTAAATTAGAGTAATTGGTCAAATCTAATCAAAAGTTGAATTAGATTAGGTCAAGGATACTCTAGACTCAACTCCAATAGTTGTAGTTGAATGGGTCCATATCTTTAACTAGATCAAGATGGATTTAATTCATGGCTATGCGGTGGAACCCTATTTACTAAGTTGATCAAATTAAAACTAATGAATCGGTTGGTGTCTAAGGTAAGTTCGACAGTTTGACCAGTGATTCTTAAGTGGGAGCTACTCGTATTGATTCGATCTCTGACGAGTTAATGGCTTATCCCTACCACTGATCTCACTTACCTGGCCAACCTGGTGAGTTAGGTTTTGATTAGATCACTTGGTGATTAAGGCTCACCCATGTCATTAGGTAAATCAGTTTGATTGATTTAGGTACTCCTAATGCCAGCTTTAATTAAATCTTTTTTAATATGACTTAGTGAAGTCAGTGGGAGGATTGAAATTGGCTGGATATTTTCTTCTCATCTATCTTTTAACAAAATTCTCAAAATTATTAGGTCCCTAAAAATGATTAAGTTATATTGATAACTAAATCATAGCCTCCCATTAAGTGAGTGATAATGAGTCCATTAGTTTAATAATCATTGGAGGCCCAAAGGCCTGGTGCTTATTGACTAATAGAATTATCATTCATAATATGATAATTTGGTTTGAGTCTTTCTGATGGTGGTCAGGTTGGCCGGCCAAAGTCGGACCTGATCATTTATTGATCCGATTCACCAAATCAAATCATGTTAATGGTTGGATCTAACCAGATCTTTTCAATAGAGGCCAAAGCCTACTGATTAGGTTATGGGGCAAAATCAATTATTAGAAGTTGTTTAGAAAAACAACTGGTTATGAACCTACCTATAGATGCACATAGGTTGACCAACCAAAGTTGGGCTCGTGTGTAGTCTGTGTGGATTCTAGTACCCACTAAGGAATTAAAGTAATTCCTCGAATTGGAGATTGAGGCTACCAGTTCGTAAAAATACTGGGAGAAACTTTAGACTAAAGTCTAAGTCTTTAGTATTAATAATTTATGCACTAATATAGGTCTGATTTTCCTTTATGCAGCTATGGCCACTACCCTTTCGCTTCGGTCATTATTAGATAATGACAAGCTCATGGGATCTAATTTCAATAGCTGGTATTGAAAATTAAAAATCATCCTTGAGCATGAGCGGATCTTTTATGTAGTAACGGATCTGGCACCTGAAGAGCCAGCCCCGAACACTAGAGGGGTGGTCCGAGACACTTATCAAAAGTGGCTTAACGATCGCACCACCATTCGGTGCATTATGCCGGCGGTAATGAATGATGAGTTCAGCCGCAGGTTCGAGAATGCCCAACCACAGGAGATGCTTCAAATGTTGAACGACTCCTTTGGCATGCCTGATGACGTTAAAAGGCACAAAACTAGTTGTGCCATTTTCAATGCTCGAATGAGGGATGGAGCCTCAGTCACTGATCATGTACTGTACATGATCGAAATGATTAAGTGCCTAAGTAAACTAGGCTTTCCCCAGCACGAGTAGCTCGGTAAGGATGTGATCTTTAATTCTCTACCCAAGTCCTACCTTCCCTTCCTTACTCAATTTCGAATGACAAAGCCTGCAGTGAACTACCACGACTTGTTGAGGTTGCTGCAGAACTTTGAGAAGGACCACCAGCTCCATAAGAAGTCGGTAAATATTATGGGAGGGTCTTCTTCTGGTCGTCAACCCTTTAAGAAAGGGAAGAAGAACAAAAAGAAGAATAAGAAGGTGCAGCCGCATGCTGGGATGTCTGCACAGGGTCAGACCAAGAAGTGCAAGCCCGACCAGAGCCAGGTGGAGTGCTTCTTTTGCAAGAAGCAGGGGCACTGGAAGAGGAACTGTCCTCTATACATTGCCTCACTGGACCCGAACAGGCCAAAGAAGAAGCAAGGTACTTATATAATAACACCTTGCAACTTTTTCATTTGTGATACTACTGCCTGGGTATTGGATACCGGAAGCTCTTATCATATTTGCAATTCGATGCAGGGTCTGCAGGTCAGTAGGAGATTTGATGAAGGCGAGAGGTTCCTGAACGTTGGAGATGAAAGCAAAGTTCCAGTTCTAGCATTAGGAATCATGAACCTTGTAATCAATTCTCAAAATGTAATTCTGAGTGAATGTCACTATCGTCCAAGCTTTTTATTAAATATTATTTCTATAAGCCTTTTGGCCATGTATAGTTATCAATTTTTAATAAAAGAAAATGTTTGCAATATCATTTTGAATGGTGTTACAATATTTGTTGGACAACTTAATAATGGAATTTACTTTCTATCACAACCTGTTAATGTGGTTCAAACCTCTGGTAAATGCCCTGGAATAGATAATGTATCAGAAGTCTACCTTTGGCACTGTAGGCTAGGTCATATCAATAAGAACAGGATAAACAGGTTAGCTCAAGAAGAAATTCTTGAAGTTGGTGATTGTGAATCACTTCCTACCTGTGAGTCCTGTCTTCTTGGTAAAATGACTAAGTCACCTTTTACTGGAAAAGATGAGCGAGCCAGTGAACTCTTGGCTCTGGTACATTCTGATGTATGTAGACCCATGAGCTCAAGTGCAAGAGGTGGATATTTCTACTTCATAACCTTTACAGACAATCTATCGAGGTATGGGTATGTCTATTTAATGAAGCATAAGTCAGAGTCATTTGAAATGTTCAAACTATTCCGAAATGAGGTAGAAAAATAAATTGGAAAGTATATTAAAACTCTTCGATCTAATCGAGGAGGTGAATACCTTTCCAATGATTTTCTGACATATCTTGGGGAGAATGAGATTCTCTCTCAGTGGACACCTCCTGGAATACCACAGCATAATGGTGTGTCTGAAAGGAGGAATCGAACCTTGTTGGACATGGTCCGATCCATGATGGGGTTTGCTGGTCTGCCGATCTCCCTCTGGGGATATGCATTCGAATCGATTTGTTACCTTCTAAATAGAGTTCCGAGTAAGTCTGTAACCAAAACACCATATGAGTTATGGATAGGATGTAAGCCAGTACTCTCGCACCTTAGGATTTGGGGGTGTCCAATTTATGTTAAAATTTAATTACGGACAAGCTTGGACCTAGGTCTGACAAGTGTAATTTCATAGGATACCCAAAAGAGACCAAAAGATATTATTTCTACCTAGCTGATGAGCAAAAGGTGTTTGTCAGCCTTAAGGCAATCTTTTTAGAAAAGGAGTTCCTTGGTGAAGGGACTGTTGCCTCTAAGGTCGAACTTGAGGAAGTTCGACATGTGGAAAAATTGACACAAGTAGCAGATCCTGAACCAAATTTGGTTAGATCAGATCCGGAGCCCATTGTTCCTGCACCTTTAAGGTGATCTGGTAGAGTACCACATCAACCGGACAGATACTATGGTTTCTTGGTCCGGGACGAAGATCCTATCGAACTTGATGAAAATGATGAAGATCCGATCACCTACATGGATGCAATGCAGAGACCTGACTCTGAGAAATGGCTAGAGGCCATGAAATTCGAAATGGAGTCCATGAAGGTCAACGATGTGTGGACATTGGTTGACCCACTCGAAGGAGTAAAACCCATAGGGTGTAAGTGGGTCTTCAAGAGGAAGAGGGGCGCAGACGGAAAGGTGAAAACCTATAAAGCCCGTCTGGTTGCCAAGGGATATCATCAACGTTATGTATAGACTATGACGAGACATTTTCTCCTGTGGCAATGCTCAAATCCATTTGGATTATGCTTAGGATAGCTGCCCATCTGGACTATGAAATCTGGCAGATGGATATGAAGACAGCTTTCCTAAATGGAGAACTGGATGAAGAGGTGTATATGATACAACTTGAAGGATTCACATCCACAGATGAGTCTAAGGTGTGCAGACTATAGAGGTCCATTTATAGACTGAAGCAGGCATCCTGGAGTTGGAACATACGTTTTGATAGGACGATTAAGACATATGGCTTCGTTAAGAATGGAGAAGAGCCCTACATTTATAAGTGGGCTAATGGTTCAGTAGTAGTATTTCTTGTATTGTATGTGGATGACATTCTCTTAATCGGGAATGATATCCCTGTATTACAGGGAATAAAGATTTGGTTGTCATCACAATTCTCCATGAAGGATCTGGGAGAAGCTACCTACATCCTAGTGATGAGGATCTATAGGGATAGATCTAAAAGGTTGCTTGATTTATCCCAGTCTACGTACATATACTATGCTGAAGAGGTTCAGCATGGAGAATTCCAAGAAAGGCTATCTATCGATAGGCCATGGAATTTCTCTCTCGAAGAGGGATTGTCCGACAACACCTCAACAGAGAGAGCGTATGGGTAGGATTCCATATGCTTCGACAGTGGGATCTATCATGTATGCCATGACATGTACACGACCAGATGTGGCATACTCACTAGGGGTAGTGAGTAGATACCAATCTGATCCAGGGGAGAATCACTAGAAGGTTGTTAAAACCATCCTGAAGTATTTAAGAAATACCAAGGATCAGTGGCTTGTTTATGGTGAATCAGACTTGAGACTTATAGGGTTTACGGACTCTAGTTTTCAGTCTGATCATGATGACAGCAAAAGTATGTCGGGATTTATTTTTACCCTTTATGGTGAGGCTATCTGCTGGAAGAGTTTCAAGCAGCACACAGTGGCTGATTCAGTTTGCGAGGCGGAGTATGTCGCTGCATCAGATGCTGCCAAAGAAGTGGTGTGGCTGAGGAAATTCATCATTGAGCTCGGAGTAGCACTCTCCCTTGTTGGTCTAGTTCTGCTCTACCGTGACAGCTCTGGAGCCATTGCTCGGCAAAAGAACCCAAGGCACACCAGCGGACGAAGCATATTCTGCGCCGCTACCATCTCATCCGGAAAATTATGGATCGAGGTGACGTTGACCTTCAGAAGATCGACAGAAAGGAGAATTTGGCCGACCCATTCACTAAAGCCATTACGGTGAAGGAGTTCGACGACTACAAGTCGAAGATGGGTATTAGATACTGCACCAATTGGCTTTAGGCCAAGTGGGAGATTGTTGGGAATAGTGTCCCAAAGCCAATCGTCAGTCTGTTGACAGTTGTGCTCATTTTTGTATATATACATGAATTATGAATTAATAAAAATTATTTTGATATTTTTCATCATAAAATATTTCATCTTCTAATGAACTCCTATATTGTGGTAAAGTCCTTAGGACTATTTAGACTCGACAAAGAAGGATTTTTCATTTAGTCCTTAAATCTATTCGCGACCAAATGATACGTTGTTACCAAGGACGATAACATTTATCAAGCATAGGTCGTTGTGTGCCATATAGGTTGGTTGTCCTCTTAACCAATGAGTGTGGAGACACTGGTATGGCATACAGGTGAGATGTAAGGGTACATCTGCACTGAACGTGACCGACTCCGGAGCTATTTCTGCTATCAAGATTTGCTCTGATGGAATATGGGTATAAATGTCCCTCCGACCTGAGACTGCCACGGTGACTTGCAAGCAACTCACTGTACTTAGGCACTGGACTACCTGAATTTCTAATTCAGTGACGGAAGGCTGCTGGGTGTAGTCAAGTACTTGACTTGTCGGTGCGTGTGTCAAGATGGGATTGACCACTCCAGTTTAGAAGCTATGTACAGTCATGTTTTAATTTAGCAAAACCTTAGCCAGGGTAGTCCTTGTGAGGAGTCACAGGACTGTTTGAGTTGAGCATGATTCGGATGATCTAACCAGGGTTGACAGTTTAACCCTGAGTCATCCTAAACACAGAGGTCAAAAGGATGAATTATACGGCAACCATATTCACGTAGGTTTTGAGTGTTGCGATTGTGACTATTCAAGCTATCCGATCATCGGGTACCATTGCTAGATGGTCACTTCGATTAGTTCAAGAATCGGTTCCTGTGCTACCGGCTTAGGTTCGAACCTACAGGGTCACACACATTAGAGGTTCCTATCTGATCTGATGGCTGATGAAGAGTCCTAATGCTCGTGGACTATGAGTCCTACGTGTCTGAGACTCTGTGATCGAGAATCAAGATTCTCTGATCATGAGTCCCACACATTTGGGTACCGGGGTCAAGAGTCCCACTGGTTTGGGACTCTTCGATCAGGGTTACATATCGATGAATTCTGATGCCCGATTACCCATCGAATTTGGACTCAATATTTATGAGAGGTTTAATTAGTGATTTGATCACTAATTAACTCAATTTGATTGAGTAATTATTTTTGGTTCAAGTCCAATTGAATTGGATTCAGTTGGATTTGACCCGATTAGGTTAAGAGTTGACCTAATCGTCGAGATGGTTTGGTCCCTGATTTGATCAGGGGTTGGGCTTAATCAATTTTTGATTTGATTAAGATTTTATTAAGTCTAATTAAGTCTAATTTAGTTAGATTTAAATTAGTCTAATTGGGCCTAACTTATTTGGTTCAATTAGGTTGGTTTAAATAATGAAACCACCTTGACCCATTCTCCCTGCGCCACCTCACTTCCACTGCGCCCATTTGAATTCACGAGAAGGAAGTTCTCATGAATTTTTCCTCATGCAAAGCCCTCCTCATGCCCTACTTTAATGCCCCAAATGAGTGGATAAGAATGATTGGTTGGCCATTCAAATTCAAAACAAAGTTTGAATTTGAATGAGCAACCAATCTTAGTGCCTTGACCTTATCCTCTTTTAATGCCCCATTTATTACATGAGAAAATATTTCTCATGAAATCACTCATGCACAAATTAAGCCATGCCCTCCTCTTCTCACGTCCTTAGTGGATAGGGATAAATTGGTTTCTATTTGAATTCAAAATTTGATTTAAATTCAAATGTGCAATTACTCATCTTTATCCTCTCACATGGATCAGACGTTTGTTGTTGTTTTAAAAGGAGGAGAAGAGTTGGGTGTGGGTAATTGAAAAATTTTGGAGAGAAAATCTAGGTGTGAGGAATATTTGTGCATGAGGTGAAGGTCCATATCCTTCTGAGAGAAAAAGAAAGAAAAGAAAGAAAAAAGGTGCACAGGGTTTCAGTGAGTTCCCCAGGGTTTCAGCCTGAGGTTCGGGAAGTGAGAAGGTGAGCTACGAGTGTTGTGAGCCCACCAAATTTTTGAAAGATCTTCATCATCCTCTCAAGCATGTTTGCTGATGATCCAGAGCATCTGAAGAATCGGCAGACATCGATCGAAGGAGTTCGATCAGCATCGGTGGTCGAAAGGGCTCTACAATGAGCTAGCACTCGTGAGGAGTCGATCAGGCCGGGAGCTTCGTGTGGATGATCTGTAGAGGCTAGACATGCTGTGTGGCTGTATCATGATGATCAGACTCTCCCGACGGTGATCAAATTGCGGCGATCTACTACCCGCACAAAGGTATTGTGTTCTGAACATATTACAGTAAAGTGTTTATTGTTCAAATTCAAAATTCAAATTTAAATGCATGCATGCTATATATCATATTTAGATCCTAGTGTAAGGTAAATTCATATTAATTAATTAGATTAATTAATATTTTTCACTGTAAAATCATAATTTTGAAAAAGTTTTAAAATTATCATTTTACCCCTGTACTGAATTTTGCTTCAAAGAATATAGGAGAGCTTCTCCTGAGTGAGTGTGATCTTTAAATTTCTCAATCGGTCCACATAATTGAGATCGATCAACTTGTTGGAATCTAAAATTTCTCGTAATGATAGTGAAGATGCCATTTGTAGAATTTAATATATAATAATTAAAGAATATTACATAAACAAATAACTCATATTGACTCATACAATTAAATAAGATCTTTAGATTTAATTGTGCCTCCCACTATTTTATCGAACATCATAACCCTCTACTATGATGAACGAGACATATGTAATATTTATCTTAGTGGGATTGAGACCCTAATTCCTCATAATGATCTTGTGTTAACACAACAAACCCTTATGAGTTCATAGGTAGGAAACTCTTTCCAATTACATCTCATGCAACTTTCAATATTATATCTTGGCCTCTAAAATATTATTAGCCTTGTGTTAACACAACAAGCTATAATATTTTAATTAAGTTAGACCTTTCATTTCAATACGTCAAATTCTAATATAACTGTCCTTGTGTTAACACAATAAAGTAGCATATTCAAAATTGCCGTAAGCATCTTCTATGCACCAAGATTATGTTATATCAATCCTTCTGACAAGCCTCATGTTAACACAACAAACTAGCCATAGTTCATGATGTAACATTAACCTAGCATAAAGGAAGGCCCTTAATAGTGTTTTTAACATTAGGGTTTTTCAATATCAAGATCGCTTAATCAAATTGGCTAGGTAAGTAAGGTGAGGGTCCCCCATTGCTTTTCTTAGACACCAATAAATTGACCAGGTCAGACAATGGAACCAATTAAACAACACCTATAGCACTTTCCTAGATACCAATTGATCAATTGATCAAGAATTAGTTAACCCAAAGTTGCATATCACTACCACTTAATATAATTTTCTAATGAGGACTTTTATTTAGTCTCATGCACATTCTAACTACATAATACCTATTTATGTATCAACATTAAAACTTTCTACATGTGCAAGTGTAATATATGGACATTTATCATCCTAGGACAACCTTGCAGCATAACCCCGTTATGCTAGGACAACCTTATGTCAAGATGATGAAGTGGTGAATGATATATGCATTATTTCATACCATCATATGAAAGCATAAATCATTTTATCATACTGTGGATCACATAAATATTATGTATATATGATTGAACCAAACAAGACCGGCTCTGATACCACTGTAGGGTTTCAGGGTGGGCATGCACAGTGAAAATATAATGGATTTCAAAATTTTAATAAAAAAATTTTAAATATTAAACCCTTAAACCAGCATCTCCTTAATGATTAACAATCATATATAATATAAATTTAAGATTAAATTTAAGTTATAGAAAAATACCTGCAGCTCTTAATCCAAATTTTGGCAGAACCTCCACCAGGTGCCTAAGTGTTCGCCCTCCAACGGTGATCCACACAGGGCTATGATTAGGACACCAACTCTTTGAGATGATTCTTCCTCTAATATTCTCACTCTAAGAAATTTCTTAAACACCAGGATCTTAAGATGCTCTTCCTCTTCTCCTAGCCTTCCTATCCCTACCTTTCTTTTCTCCTTGTCTTCCTTAATTCTCTTCCTAGACTCTTGTCCGAAAATCGGACTTGTCCTTTCTATTTTTGGACTTATCCTAATAAGAGAAGGAAGATACTAATTGGACAATAGGGAGAGGATGTTAGAAAAAAAGGAGAAATTGGAAATCTGAATGAATCCAATCCCCCGGTGCACCCCCCTTTAAATACTTAGCGATGGGTTGCCTTCGAGAATTTTTCGCGCCCCTTCCACGTGCCATCTCGCATCCATCAGAAAATCTCATGCCTTCTGATAAATTCTCATGCCTATCTGAAAATTTTTGATACATGGCAATCATCAAAAAAAAATCCAAGAGATGCTTCATGTAGAAGGACTCTTCGGAACATTTTTCTAGATGATTCTCCGATGAGTCGCATAGCTTCCCATGGCATAATTTTTTTCCACCACCCATCAATGTAATTTTATCCATCCAATAGCCAAAAATCAAGGTTCTAACATGATAATGTCATGAAAAAAAAATTCAGATTAAGAAGTGGCATGACAAATGGGTTAGAGTCCTTCACAAGTTGGACTCTTGGTCAGGTGCATGGATCAGGCTGACAGGATTTCCAACTTCAACGAATTTCCATGATTAAACCAAAAAGAATTTTAACTTCAAAAAAATTCTTCATACTCAAAATAAAGTTAGAAATCATTCAAAAATTTATTTCATCATGGAACATAGGATAAGCTCAAGGATGAGGCATCCTATCTCATGGGATGTGAAAACTATTTCAGCACACAAAAATTGCACCCACGCACAAAAAAAAATTCTTGACTCATGAAAACTTGGTTTCCTTGGTCCAACGTTTTGGTATATGTAGAAAAGGGTAGATCCAACTCAAATTCAAAATTGATTTTAATTAATTTTTCTTTAATTAGCCCAATCTGAAATCAATTTTAAACCCGATTCGAAACAAGGAGCTAGTTTTTTGCAACATGTGCTAGCATGTCAATTTTGCAAACATGATCTAATCCAATTAGACCCCTGATCAATACCCTTTATGTGTGACTCATTGAGTTCCATATCTTGCCAGCAATAGGTCTGAGTTCAAGTCAATTTGATTTGATTAGAATTTAATCTAACCGATCTAGATCCAATCGAGCTAACCCGATTTCAGCAATTAGAACTCTTTTTAATTGGTGATTGAATTAAACTTTTTAATTCGATCAAACCCATAAGACAAGATTGACATCTAGCAATGTATCATCTCTATCTGAAATATATAAAATTTTTGATGAAAATATCAAAAATATCCTTCAGTGGAAAGTTACCGTGCAATTTGATCCTGTGATCTCTCTGCACCCCAAATATTACTCTGGATATGGAATGATGTCAAATCCAATATCATACTCATATTTTTCTCAATCTTAAATGATGATTCAATTAATAAAATATTAAAAACTCTTTCTAATTTTTATTCTGCTTTGATCAAAGGCTTCCTGATTCATCAATCGATCAGAACAAGTAGGATGCAATTTTCTCTTATCAAGAGTGATCGATTCTATATTGACCTACTCACAACCTCCATACACATTGTATCATTTCTAGAACACCCCATACATGACTAAGTCATGAATGAGTATGAACCAAAAAATATGGATTCATGTATACAAGGTTCTATGGTAGTCTCAGGTCAAAGGATTACATGCACAACTCCCACTATAAGAAAATATCTCTTGACAGGTAAGTAAATTTCATAAGATGTTTCTTAAGTCGGATCAATTCAGTGAACTCATTCTCTAATGAACACCCACTTCCTTGTATTAGTGTCTCACACAAGTGGCATATGAGATCTACCACTCTCCATCGAGCATACATAGAAAGTGCTAATCTATCCAGAATATTGATCCCCTACTCAATGCTCCTATGACTAGAAATATTCTAAATCAGAATTTTTAGAATTTTAAGTCTTATAGGTATGATCTCATCATTACCCTAAACCCATTTTCCTGATTTATGGAGTTCATCATAATCATTACTAAAGTAAGATGCAGCATATGATGAAAAATATCTTTTATTATTTAAAGAGTCAATACATAAGTCTGGAAGATTACAAGAAAAACCCATCAAAATACAAATTTTGATTAGCTTGTAGGGTATATTCCTTTCATAACTATCAAGGAGATTCATAAGGGACTTGCACCTTTAATTTATGTGATCCATAATCTTAGACACCTAATAATTAAAATCTCATGAATCTTATTGATGTAGGTTATTAGTAAGTAATTAAGTTAGAATTAACTTATCAAATAAATAATCCCAACAGAAAGAGAAATTGGGTCCAACCATATGCTAGCAAGGTTACCATGAACCCAATAGGTTTCTCTGAACCTAATTAATACTTCATAAGCTCAATTACTTATTTCAGATCTAATTTCTTTGTTGTGTGACCTCATAGATTCAATTCTATCTGGTAGTGAGACATACAATGATCTCTATCATCATATCATTGAAACTCTTTTCAATGGATTGAAATAATTCTACTCTAAATCAACAAGAATTGTCAATCCAGAACAATCCTAGTGAGCTCTCACAATCCACTAGTGACGCCTAGCAGTATGTAGTGACAATCTAGTAGAACTGAAATGAACCTCTAAGTATAGTTAACATATGATTCAGTCCCTCTATCGTGAGTCCCGACTAGATGGCAAGTCATGGATAAATCATCAAACCTCAACATCAGTCATATAATAAATTCAATCAGCTTAAGTCCATATGTAATTCTATGAAAACTCTTTTTCATCAATCATACTGCTATGGCTATAGACTTAAGGACTTAGCCTATTGAATCCCATAAGACTACTTCCTTCTGCTAGGATCGATAGATCCTATCTTGATGCACACCCCACTCCTACAGTAGACTAACTGTTGCCAACATCCACTACAAGGGCTCCTTGAGACCCATGTTGATGTGTCAGTCAAACTCCAGCAGCCTCATTGCGAGCAATAGTGTCATCTCAGATCAAAATATCAGTCATACAACTATAACATCAAAAAAGTCACTAACGAATGAGCAGACATCCATGTGACTTCTCATGTTGGTCATGCTCAGTGATTGTTGTTCTCTAACAACCACCTATACTCTTGCTCCAGTATCTCTACACTGCAGACTCGAGACCCATCTGTCCGAAGGAAGTGATTCTTACACTAATCTATCCAGATCAATCACCATCCCCATGATGATCCTATGATCAGGAGCAATTTAGGAATCAACCATCAATGATATATGCCTCAAATTCTCATCTCTTTGAGAATATGTATCATCATCTTGTTAATCCCTTGGATGATTTATAGATATATAGATATGAATGATAATATAACTGTCTAATAAGTACAAAATCATATCTTAGAGATATAAAATATGTCAGTCAAGATTGGCTTCTAGAGCATACATCCAACACAAGGGTTGGTCGAGCCACACTCGGATCGGAATACAGTCTGTGTGGATTCTAGTACCCACTAAAAAATTAATGTAATTTCTTGAGTTAGAGATTGAAGCTACCAATTCATACAAAACAGTGGAAGAACCTTTAGACTAAAGTCCATACCTTTATGATTAAAAGTAATTCATATACTAATGGTTTTTTATTTTTTCTTTCAACTATGGCCAACACACTATCCTTCCATTTGCTGTTGGATAGTGACAAGCTTATCAGACCCAACTTCGATAGCTGGTATCGAAAGTTGAAGATCGTCTTGAAGCATAAGAGGATTCTGTACATCTTTATGGATGAGGCACCTGAAGAATCTGCGACAATGCTCCTCATGCCGTGAAAGATACTTACTTGAAATGGCTCAATTATCATATGACTGTGCGTTGAGTGATGAGGGTAGCCATGAATGATGAACTTAGTGGTAAGTTCGAAGATGCGCAGTCAGAGAAGATCATTCAAATGTTGAATGAGTCCTTCAACACCCCTGAGGATGCGGAGAGACACAAAATCTTCTATACAGTGTTTAATATCTGTATGTGAGAGGGAGCTTTAGTTACTGATCATGTATTGTACATGATTAAGCAGATTGAATGCTTGAATAAACTTGGCTTTTCGTTTTATGAATAGTTAGGCAAGGATGCTATCTTCAACTCAGTACTGAAATTCTACCTGTCCTTTCTTAGTTATTATAGAATGACAAAGCCTACAGTGAACTACCATGATTTGCTAAGGTTACTGCAGACTTTTAAGAAGGACCACCAGCTCCAGAAGGAGCTGATGCACATTGTCGGAGGTTCATCTGTAGGTCGTCGATCTTCTAGGAGAAGAAAGAAGACAAAGGTGTAGAAAACTTGTGCTGTCGATCCTAAGCAGAGCAAAATATTAAAAGTCAATAAGAGCCAGGTGGAATACTTCTTCTGCAAGAAGCTAGATTATTGAAAAAGAAATTGTCCTGCTTATGTAGCCACCCTTGATGCAAATAGATCGAAGAATAGGAGAAAGAAGCAAACAATTGCTTTGCAAGGTACTTATATGATAACTCTTTGTAATTTTTCTATTTGTGATACTACTATTTAGATATTGGATACTGAAAGTCTGATTAATATATACAATTCATTGCGGAGACTGTATGTAAGTAGAAAGTTTCAAGAGAGCAAGCAGTTCCTGAACATTGAAGATGGAAGCCTTGTTTCAGTTCTGACTTTGGAAACTTTGCAGCTTATTTTTGAGTTTAGTAGTGTCATATTAGATGATTTTTATTATTATCCTTCATTTTTTATGAATATCATCTCTGTAGATTTTTTGGCCAAACTTGATTTTAAGTTTATAATAAAAGATGATTTTTGTAATATCATTATGAATGATACTGTAATTATGCGAGGATAATTAAGACATGATATATACATAATATCACAAGCTGTTGCTGTAATATACACATCCAGTAAGCATCCTAAATTAGATAATATTAGTGAATCCTACCTTTGGCATTGTAGGCTTGGTCATGTGAACAAGAATAAGATTGACAGGTTAATCAAAGAGCGTGTCATTGAAATAGATGATTGTGAATCATTACCTACCTACGAATCCTGTCTATTTGGTAAGATGACTAAGTCACCTTTTAAGAAAAAATATGAAAGAGCCAATGATGTCTTAGGTCTAATACATACTGATGTATGTGGATCTATGAACATAAGTGCTAGAGGAGGATACTACTACTTCATTATGTCTACGGATGATCTATCGAGGTATGGGTATGTCTATCTTATGAAGCATAAATCAGAATTATTTAAAATATTCAAACGATTTCATAGTAAAATAGAGAAACAAACTGAGAAGAGTATTAAGACTCTTTGATCAAATCGATAAGGTGAATACCTCACCAGTGACTTTCTGATATATCTTGAAGAGAATGAGATTCTCTCACAGTGGACCCCTCTTGGAACACCACAACATAATAAGGTATCAAAAAGGAGAAACAAAACCTTGTTAAATATGGTCTAATCCATAATGGGCTTTACGAGTCTGCCAATCTTTTTTTAGAGATATACTCTAGAAACTGCCTACTACGTTCTAAATAAGGTGTCGAGTAAGTCTATCGATAAAACTCCATATGAGACATGGACTGGACATAAGCCAGTGCTCTCACACCTTAGGATCTGGGGGTATCCAACTTATATCAAGCATTTAAAGATAGATAAGCTTGGACCTAAGTCTGATAAATACTTGTTCGTAAGATATCCAAAGAAAACTAAAGGGTACTACTTCTACCTCACTGCAGAGCAAAAAGTGTTTGTCAGCAGCAGGATAGTCCTTTTGAAAAAGGGGTTCTTTAGAGAAGAAACTAATATCTATAAAATTAAACTTGATAAAGTTCAAGAGATGGAAGGATCGATACACACAGAATCAAATTTGATTGGAGAATCGAATCCAGAGCCAGTAGAGGCATCATTGAGGAGATCCAGTAAAGTACCACATCAGTCAGATATATACTATGATTTCTCGATCCAGGATGGTGATCCCATCGAACTTGATGAGAATGATAAGGATTTGATCATTTATATAGAAGCCATGCAAAGGCCCAACTCTCAAAAATGACTTGAGGCCATGAAGTTTGAGATGGAGTCTATAGAGATCAATGGTGTATGGACACTAATTGATTCGTCCGAAGGGATAAAATTCATAGGGTGCAAGTAAATTTTTAAAAGAAAAAGAGGAGCAAATGGAAAGATAAAGACCTATAAAGTCCATCTAGTTATCAGGGATTACCGTCAGCATTATGGTATTGACATAGCGAGATGTTCTCTTCTATGGCAATGCTCAAGTCCATCCAAATTATGCTTACTATAGCTGCACACGTAGATTATGAGATCTGACAAATGGATATCAAAATTATTTTTCTTAATGGAGAGCTGGAGGAAGAGGTGTATATGATATAGCTTGAAGGGTTCACATCTACAGACAAGTCAAAAGTGTGCAAGCTAAATAGGTCTATTTATGGACTTAAACAGGCATTTAAAAGTTGGAACATACATTTTGATAAGGTGATCAAAATGTATGGCTTTATTTGGAATGGAGAAGAGCCTTGCATCTGTAAGTGGGCTAATAATTCTATAGTCATCTTTCTTGCACCGTATGTGGATGACATACTGTTGATAGAAAATAACATTCCAGCTTTGCAGAGTGTAAAACTGTGGCTCTCATCACAGTTCTCTATGAAGGACCTGGGAGAAGCATCCTATATCCTAGAGATGAAGATCTATAGGGATAGATTTAGAAGGTTGCTTGGATTATCCCAATCCACATAAATCGATACCAAATTGAAACAGTTCAACATGAAGAATTTTAAGAAAGGCTATCTTCTGATAGGATATGAAATTACTCTCTCCAAGAAGGATTGTCCGACAACTCCTGAGGAGAGAGAGCGTATGAGTAGAATACCATATGCTTCGATAGTGGGATCTATCATTATGCCATAACGTGTACAAGATTGAATATGGCCTATTCACTAAGGATAGTGAGTAGGTACCAATCTGATTTCAGATGAAAATCATTAGAAGGTTGTGAAGACAATCCTTAAATATTTGAGAAATACTAAAGATCAATGGCTTATCTATGAAGGCACTGATATGAAACTTATGGAATATACTGATTCTAATTTTTAGTCAGATTGTGATAACAGCAAAAGCATATCAGGCTACATATTTACTTTGAATGAAGGAGCTATTTGCTGAAAAAGTTTTAAGCAACACATTGTGGTCGATTTTATTTGCGAAGTGGAATATATTACTGCATCAGATGCTGCAAAGGAGTCAGTGTGGTTAAAAAAATTCAACACCAAGTTGGAAGTTAAACCTTCTATTGATGGCCCTGTCTTGTTGTATTGTGATAGCTTTGGTGCCATAGCTCAGGCGAAAAAATCAAAGTCATACCAGTGCACCAAGCATATTCTACACCGCTATCATCTACTATAAGAGATCGTAGATCGAGGTGATGTCGAGCTTCAGAAGATTGATGAAAAGAAGAATCTAGCCGACCCTTTCACCAAAGCTCTCAGGATCAAAGAGCTCGATGATTTCAAATAGAAGATGGGTATAAGATACTATCCCGATTGACTTTAGTCCAAGTGAGAGTTGTTGAAAAATGTATCCTAAAATCAATCATATGATGATTGAGTTTTTTTGTATATAAATTATTCATTAATAAATAAAAATTATTTTAATATTATTCATCATAAAGTTGTATCTTTTTTGTAGAACTCTTATATTGTGATAAAATCTTTAGAACCATGTTAGTAATCGATAAAAGAAGATTTATCATATAGATTTTAAACATGTTCACGATCAAATGATACGTCATTACAGGATGATGATATTTATCAAGTAAAAATTATTGTGTGCCATATAGGTTGGTTGTCATCTTGATCAAAGAGTGTGATGATACTGGTATGGCATACAGGTGAGATATAGGAGTACATCGTCACTGAACAAGTGACTTACCTGCTGAGTGCTCTGCTGTCAAGAGCTACTTGCATGGCATATGGGCATAAGTGTCTCTCAGACCTAAGATCACATAGTGATTTACAAGCAACTCACTATATTTTAGTGTCGGACTATCTGGATTTCTAATACTGTGATGGAAGGCTACTTGTTACAATCAAGTACTTACAAAATCTGTTTTTGGATCTGGATCAAGATGAAATTGACCCCTCTGGATTATAGGAGCTGATGTATCACTGTATTTCAATTTAGAAAAATCTTGGCTAGGATAATCCATGAGATGGATTTAAAAGGTTGAAATATAATATGGATGAAATACATAGGGTTGATAGTTAATCCTAGATCATCTTAGAGCATTCAGAGTCAAAGAGATGAATTATGCAGTAACCATATGCATAGATTCTGAAATATTTCTTTATGATAATTTGATCTATCCAGACGTTAGGAACCATTGCCAAATGGTATCTTCGATTAATGCATAAAATGGTTTCTGTGCTATCGGCTTAGCGTTCGAACCTATAGAGTCACGCACAAAAGTCAAACGAAGTAGAAAAGTATTGACCTATATTTATATATCTAATTTGGAAGTACTTGACTTAATTGGACATATAGACTAACTTGATTGAGAATTAAGTTATAGGTCAAATGAGATTGAAGAGTTGACTATGTCTACCTAGGACTACATATGAGGTTCAAGTTCAATTTCGAGGATGAATAATTTTTGATCTATGATCCAAAAAGCTTATGAGAGATTAAATTTAAGTGTTAATTAATATCAAATTAGATCTGATTTAATTATACTTAATTGGGTTCAAAATTTTAAGTTAGACTTGGTCCAAAATCCTAAAATAGTTTAGGATTGATAGTCTTTCGAAATTATTTCAAATCAGCTTCGAATTGGATTCGAATTGAACCCATTTTGGATGAGATCCTTAGAATCTTTTTTTCACTGAAACTCTCTCACTCCTTGGCCAACCAACACTTGGTATGGTGCTGGTTGTGGGCTATCCCACATAGGTGTGGGCATGGGTACAAAGTGGACGCCATGTTGGGTACCAATCCTTTCTCTTGTAGAAATCCTTCTTTATTAAGTTGTGGACTGATTCAAAGCTTGTTTGAATTAGGAGTCCTATACTTATTGGATCATGAGAATCATCTATAAATAGAGTAAGTCTCTACCTATGGATGAGTACCAATCAACAAGAGATCAATCAGATTATGAGAGGAGAGAAAGAGAGAGAGACATAAGAGCTTGTGGGTGCCCAACCTCTTGGCGTGTCCTCCTCCTTGCCACCCCTCTTCCTCTTGGCGTGGGCCATCCTTGGGTGTCCCCTTTGCTAGTGTGAGGCATCGCACCAGCACTTCTCTTTCCTTCCTTGGTGGCCTTGCGAAGGTGCATCAATCCATAGATTGATCCCGCTTTCCTGTAGAGCCTGGTGTACTCCCGAAGTAGAGGGCCTACTGATCCAGGCCTACACAAAGGTTAAATCTAGATTCCAAAGATTTGATCTATATTTCATTGCTATCTAGATAAAGATTTGATCTTTAATTAGTTGAAGATGTAGAAAATTTTTAGATGCAAGCTTGGTTATCTGCTGTGTAAGTTCTTCCACTCCCTTCACTATTATCAAGGTGTTTGATAATAGATTAAAATATATATACAAATGCATATTATTACTTCTCCTTGTTGTCAATTATTTGCTTAATGAGTATATTTTGCATTCAATGATACCACATTTTCTCTCCTTTTTATAGAAGTCTTTGATTTATGATATTAAGTTTCATATTATCTCTCCCTCTAAAGTCTTCTTTCTTCCCTTATAAAGTGAGCCTATTTTTAATTAATCATTCCTCTTAAATTTTGAAGATTTTATGAAGTATTTTAATGAAAATTTCAAATTTAATGATTTGAGATAAGTGTTTTATATATATTGTAGCTCAACTTGACGTATCCTTTTTTATTTCAAATAGTGCAAATTAAGTCATTAAGATTAAGAGTATCATGATATAATAAAATAGCAAAACATAGAAATATATTTTTCAAAGTATAAGAGCATATTTATTTCAAAAATATTAGAAACATTATAGAAATAAAGTAGAAACTAAATATAGGACCAATATTGATGAGTTTCAGTAAGTATCAAAGCATTATAAAATGTATCAAAGCATGAAGCACAAATATAGTAGAAATAGGGCATGCAAGAGCACATAAGGTATTGCAAAGAGATTCATCAAAATCAATCTGCTCTACCACTATTTTGGTCCTAACTAACTTATTCACAAATTCATATTCATTCATTTTTAAGAATCTATTTTGTTCTAATTTCGGTTGAATCTTGTTTCTTTCATACAAGGATAGTTATGATCCAAGTTTCAGCTTCCTTGATAATTTCAAGTTTAAATCAAAATTATCCTAATACAAATTTATATTTGATTAATTAAGAAATCAAGTTTTGGTTTTGGGTATCTAATTTTCTTAAATCTTTGTTGACTAGTGATTATCATTTCCTTAGGGATCCAAATTTTCTTACTTCAAACATCAATATAGTTTTTAAGAGAATACGTGTATGCCATGTGTCCCTTTCTTCCACAATAATTACATTTTATGAGTACGGTAGTAGAGTCGGTTATTTTTATATCATAAACACACTTTTGCTTGCCTAGAATTAAATCTAATTTCTTCTTTCTATATATGAATTTTAAAAGCATAGTCTTTAAGTCTTCTATTTTTCATTTTAGATTATTATTTTCTATAGTTAACTTTATTTTTCTTTTGAAAATACTTCTTTTTCTTCAGCTAGTTTGGGGTTTATTTTCCTAAGTTCTTTATTGTTCTTTCCTAATTATTTTGATTCTAAAAGAAGATCTTCAAATTCATCTTGTAATACATTGAATATAAAATTAGAATGCGATCTTGATTTTACCTCATCTTCTTGTGTGATATATCATAAGTTGTTTACCTTTTGCCTTTTTCCTTAGAGCTGAAATCTTTATTGTCACTCCAAGTTGTCTTCTTCTTATTTTTTTTGCTTGGCTCCTTCTTAGTCGAAGCTTTCTTTCTTCTTCTTCTTTATCATCTTAAGGAAGCTTCTAATGTCACGCTCGGAATCCAGTATCCAAATCGGATATGTGATGGCCATACACTCCCTAGGGCAAACCTTAAAGAATATACAAAACCTATAAAATTTTTCATAATTTCAACATCTCATGAATACTATCAATCTTAATTCATAATAATTAATTCTATATCAACAAATATCAACCTTGTACAATTTACAAAACTCAATCATCTAGCTATTATTGATAGTGCTCTATCTAATCAATCACAATTTGAATCTTTGCCACGTATAAGCATCCTGTAACTCTTAAAAAAGAAAAGAGGAGGAAGAGAGGCAGTGAGCTTTAAAGCCTAATAAGTGTTAGAAATCACCATCTCATGGCGACCTGGCATGCATACAAAAATTTTAAAACTAAAACCGCAGTGGGAAAAAACTTTCAAAATAACTTTTAAAATAATCAATATCATTCTAGAACAACCATATAATATAACATCTCACCGTTATGCCAGGATAATTTTATGTTAGAATAATGTTCACTAGATTTAATCGAATCAAGCATGCATAAAAATTATATCTTAATTAAATCTAGGTATCATCATAATATACAAGACTAAAATTTATGCTAAAGTAGAGATCTGATTTTTATCTTTACATGGGTAGATCTTCACTGCAACCCGATGATCTGTGGATATCTTCAAGATCCGTTGAAGTCATGATCTGATGATCTATGAAGGTTTCCAAGATCCATTAAAATCGTATAAACATTCGATTTCTACAGATATCCACATAAAACTAATCTGATCAAGAGATCTTGATCTCACCGAAGTGCTAGCTTCCTTGCAAAGATCACTCCCTGGATTGCTGAATCAATTTTTTTTTTAATTCTTTTCTCAAGAGAACCAAATAGATCTATAATGGAAAAAATAAATCTGATCTAATCTGATCTAAATTTTCTCCAAAAAATCAGATCTAATCTAATTTCTTTTGCCCTTTTTCTCTTCTCAAGTGAAACATAAGAAGATTTAAAAAAAGAGGAAGATGAAAGGTCAAATCTCTCTTCCTTTTGTTCCATCTAACTCTTGGACTGAATCTGGAGGAGAAGGAGATGAATCAAGTATCCAATTCTTGGACTTGGAAGGAGGAAGAGAGGAAGAGAAGATGGACATCCAACACTTGGATGTTGAAGAAGAAAAAGGAGAGAAGGTAGGCATCCTTCCAAAGACCCATGCCCATCTTATTTATCTTGCTTTTGTGTGCTCTCATAACCCACGCACACACACCCTCTCTTTTCACACACAAATCTCTTCTTAAGAGATAATGAGGCAGCCTTCTTAATCTCCACACACCTTAGGGTTTGTTGGGAGTCCAAGAGCACTTGGACTCTTGGAGACAATGTGTCGCCCTCCCTTCTCTCACGCCAAACAAAAATTACCATAGCTTTTGGATGTGAGAGAATCCCCAGACACTCATATTAATATAATAATATAATTTGAAAATAACATATGAATAGTATCAAAGAAAATATAAGCCATGAAATCTCGTGTCAAGTATCTAGTATAACTCAATATCGATATATAAAAATATACATCATATACCATCGAATATTTGTCTTTTTAAAAAGTCAGATACTATACATATGTAATCAAGTAAAACTCTTTTTTACTTAATTATGACTTTATATCTTATCATCTACATCTTATTAACATGATCCGAATCAATCAATAGTTATCTTTAGGGTCATGACTAATCATAATCACGATCCCATCCGTGACTAGTAAACCATACTAGTCATAATCTCACCTGCAGTGGCAAACTATACTAGCCGCTATCCTACCGACAGGGGCAAACCATACTAGCTGCGGTCCAATCCATGGTGGCAATCTCAAGTATCACGTTGCTGCCCATGGTGGGGCTACTCTCAGTTTAATGTGGCTAGTGTTGAGAAATATATCTCAAAACCAATCGTCTAACTTGTAGATGATTGAGTTTTTATTATAATTGCATATGAATTATTCAATAATAAAAGTTATTTAGCTTTGTTCATCATAAATTTTATACATTTTTTAGGTTTGAACTTCGATGTTATGATGAATGTCCTTAGAACTACTTTTAAATGATAAAGAAAAATTTATCGTATAGTTCTTAAATCTGTTCATGACCAAACAATACATTATTAGGATGATAATTATATCAAGTGTAGGTCATTATGTGCCATATAGGTTGGTTGTCCTTTTAATCAAGGAGTATGGAGACACTAGTATGGCATACAGGTGAAATGTAGGAGTATATTTTATTGAATGTGATCAATTCTGAAGCACTTTACTATCAAAAGTAGCTCCGAAGGGATATGGGTATAAGTGTCTCTCCGATCTGAGATCACCACGGTGACTTGCAAACAACTCTCTATGCTTTGGTAATGAACTATCTGATTTTTTAATTTAGTGATGGAAGATTTTTTAGCATAGTCAAGTACTTGTTGAGTCAGTGTATGAGTTAAGATGAGATTAACCACTCCAAGGTGTTGGAGATAATGCTTCAATATGTTTCAATTTAGTAAGACTTTGGCTAAAGCAATCCTTGTGAGGAGTCACAGGATTTATTAGGTTAAGACACAATAAGGATGCACTGATCATGAGTTGATAGTTTAACTCTAAGTCATCCGGAGTATTAGGGTCAAAGGGATAAATTATACGGTAATTATATGCGAATAGGTTCTGGGATGTTACTTTACATACATTCGACCGATACGAATATCGGGTACCATTGCTAGATGATCACTTCGATTGGTATAAAAATTTATTTTTATACTATTGATTTAGATTTGAACATATGGGATCACACACATTAGAAGTTTCTCTTCGATCATATGGCTAATCGACGACTGAGAATCATTCGAGGATAAAATCATCAATATGATTGATGATTAATCTTATGCAATAGTTGCAATAAAATTATTTGCTAAGAGTTTGTAAAATTTAAAAAGATTAATTAGTAATTAGATTATTGATTAGCTCAATTTGATTAAGCATTAAAGTTTAGATCAAGTCTAATTGAATTAGATTCAATTAGGTCAAACCCGATTAGGTTATATGATGACCTAATCGCTACGGGAGATTAAGCCCTGATTTGATTAGGACTTGGATCCAATTAATTTCTAATTGAGTTAGGATCAAGTTAGATTGGGTTCAATCACTTCTAATTAGATAGAGTCTAATTGGATCAAACTTTATTATGAATTTGAAACCAATTTGAATTTTGAATTCAAAATTGAATTCACATGCTTGAACTCTCTTGTGCCACACTTCTCTTCTCCATGCCAATTCTCAATGCACAAAGCTAGTTTGTGCATGAGAAAAGCACTACAAAATGCCCATATCGTTGCCAACTTTGCATAGTGTTTGATTGGTTTTTATTTGAATTCAAAAGGTTTGAATTTGAAACTCTAATCCCTATCCTAATCCACCCTAACCGGCTCGCTTGTGAAGGACTTCTCTTTGTGCGACAAAAAGAAGGCCTTCCCCCTTTTTTTTTAGTGCTCTTTACCTTTCTTTGGCCCTTCTTTGGATTGGGATTAGATGTGGATCAAATCAGTTGAGTTTGAATTCAAAATAATTTTGAATTTGAAGTCAAACGAGTCCACATCCTATCCAATCTCTTTTTGTTCACCAACCATAAAACTCCTTAGTTTTGTGCACCGATGGCTGAGGTTTTTCCACCATGAGAAACCTAAGAGAAAGAGGGGCCAAACCTCTATGAGGGCATAAGGATCTGGGGTGGGTTGCCAACTTGTTGGCATGTGAATTTAGAGGAGATCTATCTCCTCTTAGGTGAGAGATTTGGATCTTGGTGCTAAGGGTTTTCGGGAGAGGGGAATCCAAAGCAGAGAAAGGTATTTCTCTACCTTTCTTCCATCACCTACATCCTCCATCAATCCATCTTCAGCATCAAAAGGATTTGAGTTGTTCAAAGAAAGAGATCAGATCAGATCAGATACCCTCAAATAGTCTTCGTGCGAGCTAGCTCTCTTGAGAAGGCTGATCATGAAGAGGGCTTCATGTGGATGATTCATAAGAGGTCGGACATCCTGTGTGGTTGCACGACATCAATCAAGACCTTAGATTAATGTGATCAGTAGCAGTGTACATTGACCCACACAAAGGTAATGAGTTTTGAACTCATTAGATCAGATCTGATCTGATCTAATAGTTAGATCTGATCTAAGATATTGATGTGATCGATAAAAGTTTTTATTATTTTCAAACTTTAATTTCATCTTAAATCATGTTATAGATCCTGGCATCGATACGATCGATAAAAGTTTCTATTATTTTCAAACTTTAATTGCATCTTAAATCATGTTATAGATCTTGACATGGTAGTTTAGATTAGATATCTTGTATGTAATTTAGATTAAATTATTTAATCTAATCTGATTTTGCTGTAAAATTTTAAAATTGCATGCATGAAACTACCTCTATTTCCTTCAATTGGTACCAGAGCCATAGGTTGCATAACATGATTTTTATGCTCTTAAAATCTAAAATTTGGTTATTTAGATTAGATCTAATGATGTTTGTATTCAGATCTAATTTTGATGAGTCTTATTCATGTTAGATTAGATCATCCTAGTAGCAAGTACTCTGATTGGGTTGGTCATCAGGCTTGTCTGGTAATAAAAGTGAAGGAACCAGATCTAGGGTTTCAAGGTTAGATCTTGAAACCTTTTCAAGATCATACAGCGGAAGACTAAAATAAATCAAAATTTATTTTCTAAGATCAAAAAATCTCTAGATCTAAGATCCTATTACATGATTATTATATGGCATCAAATCAAAAATTAAAATATATAAATATAGCATGAACTACATGTTGATCATATCAACATGTTTCTATACTACATCTAATGTATGTATTAAACAATAGATCAGATCTATTACCTTGCAAGTTAGACGTTCTAACCTTGTTGATCTGGGCTTGAGGATGATATTGCAAGCCGCACACACGTCCGACCTCTAGGAGTCGCCCACACGAGCCCACGAATCTCGATCAGAAGTCCTGCTTCAGGAAATCAGTACAGTATGCTAGTACTGCGCTGATCCTTCTTTGATGGTTGATCAGGTGCCTCCTTCTTCTTGATTTAGACTCTTCCAAAGATGGAAAGTAGAAGGAGGAGTTTCAGATCTGAGATGCTCTCAGGAAACTCAAGATGGAAGGAGGAAAGATATGAAAATAAAAATCCTAGAAGAAGACCCTCTTCTTCTTCACGTTTTTCTCTCTAGACACCCAAACTTGCGTCTTTTATATCTCCATGACCCAAAGGAATTTCTCTCTGATTTTTGGATGGCACAAAGGCCTCTCAAATCTCTATCTTTCCTTAACTTTCACAAAGAAACTCATCTTATATAGAGAGATATGATAGAGTCCTTGTCTAGGTCAAACACCTAGTCAAGGCTTATCCAAACATGGGAAGTTAAGGGACGCCCAACTCTTGAGTGCCTCCTTCATATTTTCATGGATGGATCACCAGCAAAGGGTTCACAATGTAAACACTAAAAGCCATAAAAATTCCAAAAAAAATTTGGATAAATTCGGTGCAAAATTGAAAGAGTTTTGGATTTCTAAAACTCTATCTCATAGAATTCGAAATCCAAACTTATTCTTTTTAGATTTGATCCAAACCACCTTCCATGTAAGAAAGAAGAGAGGAGACCTTTTGTGAATGTGGGAGAGATCTGAGAGAGGGCTTTTGTCACACAAAATAAGTGGAGATTGGCGTTGAATAAGAGAGAGGGCGTGGAGAAGGCTTATGTGGCGCAAGGTGGAATCCTAGTCTTACTAAGATTCTGTCTTATGACTTGTTTTAATTTGATTTCCCAAACCAAATCAAATCAAAATTAGATCAACCCAATTAAAATAGGTCTTAACCCAATTAAGAACCTAATTTAATCAGATTAAATTAAATTTAAATCTGATTTAATTTTCTAATCAAATTAGAAATTAGATTGACCCAAGTCCTAGTTGAACTAGGACTAGTTTTTCCTTGCACTTGGCTTATCCAATAAACCAATTGGACTTGATCCAATCAAGCCCAAACTAAATCTAATTAAATCATATTTAATTAGACTTAATCTCAGCCCATTGTCTTAATCAAATTAATCCAATTAGCAATCAAATTGCTAATCGATCCTCCTGCAACACTTGCACTGGGTTAAATATCAATCGTATTGATCATCTAACCCTAGAAGAATTCTTAATCGTTGATCAACCATCTGATCGGATCATGAACTCTAATGTGTGTGACCACATAGGTCTGAACCTAAGCCGGTAGCATAGGAATAAATTTCTATACCAATCGAAGTGACCATCTAGCAATGGTACCCGATGACCGAATAGGTCGAATGTGTAGAACAACATCCTTAGAACCCATGCGGATATAGTTTTCATATAATTCATCCCCTTGACCAAAATGATCATAGGATACCCCAGAGTTTAACTGTCAACTCTGATCAGGTTATCCACATTGTATTTCAAAATATCAAATCCATCTGATGGATTACTCTGGCCAAGGTTTTGCTAAATTGAAATACAGCGACTCATTCTTCTCCAACTCTTGGAGTGGTCAATCCCATCTCGATCACACTCTGACTTCGCAAGTACTTGATTGTGTCCAGAAGTCTTCCATCCCTGAATTAGAAATTCAGTTAGTCCAGTACCAAAGCACAGTGAGTTGCTTGCAAGTCACTGAGGCGATCTCAAGTCTAAGGGACACTTATACCTATATCCCATCAGAAACATTCTCGACAGCAGAATGCTCTGGAGTTGGTCACGTTCAATGACGATGTACCCTTACATCTCATCTGTATGCCATACCAATGTCTCCACACTCTTTGGTTAAGAGGACAACCAACCCATATGGCCTACAGCGACCTATGCTTGATATAAGCTGTCGTCCTTATTAACAGCCTATCATTTGGTCGTGAACAGTTTTAAGGACTAATCGATAAATCCTCTCTTTATCGAACCTAAATAGTCCTAAGGACTTCATCATAACAACGGAGTTCATTAGAAGATGAAAGCTTATGATGAAAATGCCAAATATATTTTATTTATTAACAAATCAATTACAATACTTGGTTGCTCAACCATCAACAACTTGACGATTGGCTTTTTGGGACACATTTCCCAACAACTCCCACTTGTCCTAAAGCCACTCGGCACAGTATCTAATACCCATCTTCGACTTGTGGTTGTCGAACTCCTTTATTGCCAGGGCTTTAGTGAAGGGGTCGGCTAGGTTCTCTTTTCTGTCGATCTTCTGAAGGTCGACGTCACCTCGATCCACGATATCTCAGATCGAGTGGAAGTGGTGTAAAATGTGCTTTATCCGCTGGTGTACTTTGGATTCCTTCACCTGAGCTATGGCACCAGTGCTGTCGCAGTAGAGCAGGACTGGACCATCGAAGGAGGGTGCTACTCTGAGCTCGTTGATGAATTTCCTCAGCCACATAGCTTCCTTCGCGGCATCTGATGCTGTGATATACTCCGCTTCACAAACAGAGTCTGCCACAGTATGCTGCTTGAAACTCTTCCAGCAGATGGCTCCACCATTCAGAGTAAAGATATAACCCGACACACTCCTGCTGTCATCATGGTCAGATTGGAAGCTGGAGTCTGTGAACCCCACAAGTTTCAGATCTGACTCACCATAAACCAACCATTGGTCCTTAGTATTTCTCAAATACTTAAGGATGGCTTTAACCACTTTCCAGTGGTTTTCTCCAGGATCAGATTGGTATCTACTCACTACTCCTAGTGAGTATGCCACATCTGGTCTTGTACATGTCATGGCGTACATGATAGATCCCACGGCTGAAGCATATGGGACTCTACTCATGCGCTCTCTCTCTTCAGGAGTTGTCAGATAATCCTTCTTAGAGAGAGAAATTTCTTGGCCTATCGGTAGATAGCCCTTCTTGGAATTCTCCATGCTGAACCTCTTCAGCACAGTGTCTATGTACATGGACTAGGATAACCCAAGCATCCTTTTAGATCTATCCCTATAGATCTTCATCCCTAGGATGTAGGATGCTTCACCCAAGTCCTTCATGGAGAACTGTGATGACAACCAAACTTTTATTCCCTGTAGTGCGGGGATGTCATTCTCGATTAAGAGAATGTCATCCACGTACAAGACAAGGAATACCACAACTGAACCATTTGTCCATTTATAGATGCAGGACACTTCTCCATTCTTAATGAAGCCATACGTTTTGATCACCTTATCAAAATGCATGTTTCAATTCCGAGAAGCTTGCTTCAATCCATAAATGGATCTCTGAAGCTTGCACACCTTGGACTCATCTGTGGATGTAAACCCCTCAGGTTGTATCATATACACCTCTTCGGTCAGTTCTCCATTCAGGAAAGCTGTCTTTACATCCATCTGCCAGATCTCATAATCCAGATGGCAGCTATTGCAAGCATTATCCGAATGGATTTGAGCATTGCCACAGGAGAAAACGTCTCATCATAATCAATACCATAACGTTGACGATACCCCTTGGCTACCAGACGGGCTTTATAGGTCTCTACCTTTCCGTCTGCGCCCCTCTTCTTTTTGAAGACCCATTTACACCCAATGGGTTTAACCCCTTCAGGTGGGTCAACCAATGTCCATACATCGTTGACCTTCATGGACTCCATTTCGGATTTCATGGCTTCAAGCCATTTCTCGAAATCAGGTCTCTGCATTGCATCCATATAGGTGATCGGATCCTCATTATTCTCATCAAGTTCGATGGGATCACCGTCCCGGACCAAGAAACTGTAGTATCTGTCCGGTTGACGCGGTACTCTACCAGATCGCCTTAATGGTGCAGGTACATTGGGCTCTGGATATGATCTAATCATATCAGACTCAGGTTGAGCTATTGATGTCGGTCTTTCTACCTGTTGAACTTCATCAAGTTCAACCTTAGAGGCAACGGTTCCTTCACCAAGGAACTCTTTTTCTAAAAAGATTGCCTTAAGACTGACGAACACCTTTTGTTCATCATCATGGTAGAAAAAATATCCTTTTGTCTCTTTGGGGTACCCTATGAATGAGCATTTGTCAGACCTAGGTCCAAGTTTGTCTGTGACTAATCGTTTGACATAGGCCGGGCACCCCCAGACCCTACGGTGTGAAACTGCTGGCTTACGTCCCGTCCATATCTCATATGGAGTCTTAATTATAGACTTACTTGGAACCCTATTTAACAGATAACAGGCCGATTTGAGTACATATCCTCAGAAGGATATCAGCAAGCTAGCAAAAAATCCATCATGGATCGGACCATGTCTAATAGAGTCTGATTCCTCCTTTCAAACACACCATTATGCTGTGGTGTTCCTGGAGGAGTCCATTGAGAAAGAATCTCATTCTCTCTTAGATATGTGAGAAACTCACTAGAAAGGTATTCTCCTCCTCGATCAGATCAAAGAGTTTTAATACTCTTTCCAGTTTATTTTTCTACTTCACTTCGGAATCGTTTGAACATTTCAAATGAATCCAACTTATGTTTCATTAGATAGACATATCCATATCGGGATAGGTCATCCGTGAAAGTTATGAAGTAGAAATATCCACCTCTAGCACTGGTGCTCATGGGCCTGCATACATCAATATGTACTAGGCCCAAGAGCTCAACAGCTCTCTCACCTTTTTCAGTAAAAGGTGACTTGGTCATTTTACCAAGAAGACAGGACTCACAGGTTGGAAGTGATTCACAATCACTGACTTCGAGGATTCCCTCTTGAGTCAACCTGTTTATTCTGTTCTTATTTATATGACCTAGCCTCCAATGCCATAAGTAGATATCTGACACACTATCTAATCTAGGGTGCTTGCCAGTAGAATAGACTCTTATCAGGCTTGATCTTTTTGGTCTGGCTCTGCACTGATGTCCTAGCCTGAACTTGCACCTTCTTCATTTTCTTCTTCTTGTTCTTCTTCCCTTTCTCAAAAGGTCGAGAACCAGAAGATGAACCTCCCACTAAATTCACCGACTCTTTGTGAAGTTGGTGATCCTTCTCAAAGTTTTGAAGCAACCCCAGTAATCCGTGGTAGTTTACTTCAGGCTTTGTCATTCTATAATGAGTGAGGAATGGGAGATAAGACTTGGGCAACGAGTTCAGTATTGCATCTTTTCCAAGCTTCTCATGCAAGGAAAAGCCGAGCTTGCTCAATCGTTCCATCAGCTCGATCATGTACAATACATGATCAGTGACAGAGGCACCATCCCGCATTTTGGTGTTGAAGATGGCACAACTAGTCCTGTGCCTCTCCACGTCATCGGGTGTGCCAAAGGCATCCTCCAACACTTGAAGCATGTCCTTTGACTGAGCCATCTCGAATCTGCGACTGAACTTGTCGCTCATAGCAGCCAGCATGATACAGCACACTGTGATCCGGTCACTGAGCCACTTCTGGTAAGTGTCTTTGGCTGTTCCACGTGCATTGATAGCTGGCTCCTCAGGTGCAGGATCTATTATCACATATAGGATCCATTCATACTCCAGGACTATCTTCAACTTTCGGTACCAGCTACCGAAGTTGGGTCCCACCAACTTATCATTGTCTAACAATGATCAGAGCGATAGAGAAGTGGCCATATTTGCACAAAGGAGAACCATAACCTAATTAGTAATTGATTCATTAAACCTAAAGATTTGGACTTTAATCAAAAGGTTTCTCCCACTATTTTATTCGAATTGGTAGCCTCTACCTCCAATTCGAGGAATTACCCTAATTCCTTAGCGGGTACTAGAATCCACTTAGACTGCACACAAGCCCAACTTTGGTTGGTCAACCCATGTACATCTAAGGGTAGGTTCATAACCAATTGTTTCTCTAAATAATTTCTGGTAATTTTAATTTTGCCCCAGAAACCTAATCAGTAGGCTTTGGCCTCCACTGTAAGGATCCGGTTAGGTCCAACCATTAACATGATCATACTTGGTGTATCTAACCAATGAATGATTAAGCCCAACTTTGGTTGGCTCACCTAACCACCATTAGAGAGACACTTTCAAGTCATCATATGATGAGTGATAATTCCATTAGTCAACAAGCACCAGGCCTTTGGGTCTGCAATGATTATTGAGTTAATGGACTCATTATCAAACACCTTAATGGGAGGCTATGACTCAGTTATCTCCATAACTTTATCAATTTAAGGACCTAATAATTTTAGAAGATTTAAATAATATCGAGGATGAGGTCAGATGAACCAGCTTATCATGATCCTCCCACTGGCTTCACCAAGTCAGCTTAAGGGAGACCAGGGCTGGTCTAGGAGCACCTAAATCAGTCACACTGATTTACCTAGCTGACATGGGTCAGCTTGAATAGTCAAGTGATCCGATCAAAACATAATTTCACCAAGAGGCCAGGTAAGTTCAATCAGTGGGAGGGTCTGCCAAAGCTTGCCTTAGACACCATCAGAAATGGCCAGGTAAGCGGGCTCCCAATTAAAAACCATCGGTCTGGTTTACCTTAGACACCAACTGGTTTAATTAGTTTCGATTAGATCAACCTAACAGTTCGTGCTAGACCGCTTAGCCAAAAATCAAGTCTATTTGGTTCTCGTTAAAGACATGGACTTGACCAACTACAACTATTGTAATTGATCTAGAGAATCCTTGACCTAATCTAAGACAACAATTGATTAGATTTAGTCAATTCTCTAATTAAGTCCATCTTTAATCTAACCATAGGTCTAACCTAATTAATGGACCTAATTCCCACTAACCCATTAACCCAATGTGTTATGATTTGTGTCTTAGGTTCTTCAATTCACAATCCTAGAACCTAATCAAACAACTTCTTAATTCTTAATTAAGTTTTGGGCTGAGGGTTGGGTTTGACTTTTCAAAAAATAATTTTCATATTTATAAAATAATTTTACAATATGATTCTACCAATCATATTGCATGTTTGATTCATAATCAAGATGCAAGTGAAATAAACATGAAACTACTTTAGATCTAATCTAAACAGGTTCATGTAATTGAAACAATTTCAACTTTAAATAATTTCTTTGCATAAAAATTATTAACAAAGAGATTTTATTTCAGATTTAAATATCTTTTAAATCTAATAAATCATAAATTTAATCTAGATCATATCTAACAAATTTATGATTAAAGATAGATCTACACAAACTAGGACAACCTTTGCACTGTAAGGGGTAAACCTTACAGCAGGACAACCTTGCAGTTTGTGATTGATCTAAAATTTTAATTTTAGATTTAATAATCAGATTATAAATTAGATCTAATCTAAAAAATAATCTAAGCATGTATAAATAATCATGTAATAAAGAACCTAGGCTCTGATACCAATTGAAGGAACCAGATCTAGGGTTGCAGGGTTAGATCTTGAAACCTTTTCAAGATCATACAGCGGAAGACTAAAATAAATTAAAATTTATTTTCTAAGATTAAAAAATCCCTAGATCTAAGATCCTATTACATGATTATTACATGGTATTAAATCAGAAATTAAAATATATAAATATAGCATGAACTACATGTTGATCAAATCAACATGTTTCTATACTACATCGAATGTATGTATTAAACAATAGATCAGATCTATTACCTTGCAAGTTAGACGTTCTAACCTTGTTGATCTGGGCTTGAGGATGATGTTGCAAGCCGCACATGCATCCGGCCTCTAGGAGTCATCCACACGAGCCCACGAATCTCGATCAGAAGTCCTGCTTCAGGAAATCAGCACAGTATGCTAGTACTGCGCTGATCCTTCTTTGATGGTTGATCAGGTGCCTCCTTCTTCTTGATTTAGACTCTTTCAAAGATGGAAAGTAGAAGGAGGAGTTTCAGATCTGAGACGCTCTCAGAAAACTCAAGATGGAAGGAGGAAAGATATGAAAATAAAAACCCTAGAAGAAGACCCTCTTCTTCTTCACGTTTTTCTCTCTAGACACCCAAACTTGCATCTTTTATATCTCCACGACCCAAAAAAATTTCTCTCTAATTTTTGGTTGGCACAAAGGTCTCTCAAATATCTATCTTCTCTTAAAATTTCATAAAGAAACTCATCTTATATAGAGAGATATGATAGAGTCCTTATCTAGGTCAAACACCTAGTCAAGGCTTATCCAAACAAGGCAAGTTAAGGGACGCCCAACTCTTGAGCACCTCCTTCATATTTTCATGGATGGATCACTAGCAAAGGGTGGACAATGTAAACCCTAAAAGCCATGAAAATTCCAAAAAAATTTTGGATAAATTTGGTGCAAAATTGAAAGAGTTTTGGATTTCTAAAACTCTATCTCATAGAATTCAAAATCCAAACTTATTCTTTTTAGATTTGATCCAAACCACCTTCCATGTAAGAAAGAAGAGAGGAGACCTTTTGTGAACGTGGGAGAGATCTGAGAGAGGGCTTTTGTCGCACAAAATAAGTGGAGATTGGCATTGAATAAGAGAGAGGGCGTGGAGAAGGCTTATGTGGCGCAAGGTGGAATCCTAGTCTTACTAGGATTCTGTCTTATGACTTGTTTTAATTTGGTTTCCCAAACCAAATCAAATCAAAATTAGATCAACCCAATTAAAATATGTTTTAACCCAATTAAGAACCTAATTTAATCAGATTAAATTAGATTTATATCTGATTTAATTTTCTAATCAAATTAGAAATTAGATTGACCCAAGTCCTAGTTGAACTAGGACTAGTTTTTCCTTGCACTTGGCTTATCCAATAAACCAATTGGACTTGATCCAATCAAGCCCAAACCAAATCTAATTAAATCATATTTAATTAGACTTAATCTCAGCCCATTGGCTTAATCAAATTAAGCCAATTAGCAATCAAATTGCTAATCGATCCTCCTGCAACACTTGCACTGGGTTAAATATCAATCGTATTGATCATCTAACCCTAGAAGAATTCTTAATCGTTGATCAACCTTCTGATCGGATCATGAACTCTAATGTGTGTGACCTCATAGGTCCGAACCTAAGCCGGTAGCATAGAAACAAATTTCTATACCAATCGAAGTGACCATCTAGCAATGGTACCCGACGACCGGATAGGTCGAATGTGTAGAACAACATCCTTAGAACCCATGCAGATATAGTTTTCATATAATTCATCCCCTTGACCAAAATGATCATAGGACACCCCAGAGTTTAACTGTCAACTCTGATCAGGTTGTCCACATTGTATTTCAAAATATCAAATCCATCTGATGGATTACCCTGGCCAAGGTTTTGCTAAATTGAAATACAGCGACTCATTCTTCTCCAACTCTTGGAGTGGTCAATCCCATCTCGATCACACTCTGACTTCACAAGTACTTGACTGTGCCCAGAAGCCTTCTATCCCTGAATTAGAAATTCAGTTAGTCCAGTACCAAAGCACAGTGAGTTGCTTGCAAGTCACTGAGGCGATCTCAAGTCTAAGGGACACTTATACCTATATCCCATCAAAAACATTTTCGACAGCAGAATGCTCTGGAGTTGGTCACGTTCAATGACAATGTACCCTTATATCTCACCTGTATGCCATACCAGTGTCTCCACACTCTTTGGTTAAGAGGACAACCAACCCATATGGCCTACAGCGACCTATGCTCGATATAAGCTGTCATCCTTATTAACAGCCTATCATTTGGTCGTGAACAGTTTTAAGGACTAATCGATAAATCCTCTCTTTATCGAACCTAAATAGTCCTAAGGACTTCATCATAACAACGGAGTTCATTAGAAGATGAAAGCTTATGATGAAAATACCAAATATATTTTATTTATTAACAAATCAATTACAATACTTGGTTGCTCAACCGTCAACAGCTTGACGATTGGCTTTTTGGGACACATTTCCCAACAAAAAAAAAGTAAGATTTAAAGGCCCTCTCTTCCTATTCGATAGGGTACTTTTATGGTGTGTAAGGATGCCATGTGATTATATCCCATGATGAATAATGCAAAAGAAAAAAATTATTTTTCTGCAAAATTCTAGATCTGAAAACTCTAAGATTTGTTGTATATGATACAATTTGTATGAAAAATAAAACATCTAATCTTTGTCATTAAAATTATTTTAATCATAAAAAATAAAATCTGAAATCATAAAAGGTTTAGATTAGATCTAAAAATTTATTTATAATTGACTTTATTTCAATTTATGTAAAATTTTTAATATCTGAAACTTTGCAATAGTTGCTGGCACACCTGCTGAGCTGACTCAATTTTGAACTAAGTTGACTCAGTCTCCTGGTTAGTTGGTCCAGTTTTCAACTAAGCTGATTCAGTTGTAGCAGGTGGTTATAACAGGTTACTGTTCATTTATAGTGAGTCGGCTAAGTAGCAGACTTAGTCGACCCACTATAGTGAGCCGGCTCAGTCCAGGGGTGAGCCAACTCAGTTTTCAGAACTAAAAATTATGCATAAAATTTTATTTAAATTATTTCAAATCCAATCTAAACTTATGTTAAATTCAAACTTAATTGAGAATTAAGGGTTGAATCAATTAGATTTAGAATTTTGAATTAAAGATCTAATAACATTACATAAAACATGGGGACATGGGTTAGCTCAAATTAGGTCCTCATAATTGGGTTAGACATAAGGTTAGAATCAAATGTAACTGAGACTATTTAGAAAAAATAATTAAATTTAATCAAAAGTTTGATAGCCTTGATCGGTGGTCATTAATTGAGAGCTACTCATCTAGATTGAGTCTATAATGAGTTAATGATATATTCCTTCCATCGATCTCACTTACCTAACCAACATGATAAATTATGTTTTGATTAGATCACTAAGTGATTTGAGTTGACCCATACTAACTAAAAAATTAGTATGACTGATTTAGGTGCCCTTAGAACAACTTGTCTATAGTCCTTTTCATGACTTGGTGAAGTCAGTGGGAGGATTTATGACTCATCAATTTGACCAACTTGTCTCTAGTCTTTTTTTATCTGACTTGATGAAGTTAGTGGGAGAATTATGATTAGTTGGTCAATCTCTTCTCTTCTCTTAAATAGTTAATCAAATCTATCTCTTATGATCGGACGGTCTGGTGATCTTATCAATATGAGTACTAGGTTACTAAGATTTACAATCTTATTTCATATGCAATCACATCAATATGTAATTTGATAAAATAATTTATGTCATGAATATAACTTTGATCTCATCAACCATGTTCTTCATATAATCTAATCAGATTTGATGCATCATATACATTATATCAGATCTAAAACATATCTTATACTGATTATAAAATATCAATTTTAAGTCTGATATCATATAAAAAATTAATTAGATATACATATGAACACATAAAGATTAATTTTCTGATTAGATCTATTTTGATATAGTGCAAAATTTTATTAATGCAAAATTTTATTAGAAATCAAATCTAAAAATTTATCAAAATAGATTCAATTTAGATTTTAAATAAATCTAATTTTATAACTAAAATAATAATATTAAAATTTTATTAAAACTAATTTAAAATAAATTTTAAAATAGATTATTATTCCACCAAAAAATCTATAATAAAAAAATTTTGTTATAATAAATTAATAACAAACCTTAACCAACTATTGATTAGGTTCTTATAATCTAATCAAAATCAGATCATAAATTTTATTTAAATAGATCTAAATTAGATTTAATATCTAACATAAAATTTTAATTATATATAATATATAAAAAATTTAAAAAAATTAATTATGCATCCATGTATCAAAGTCTTGCTCTGATACCAATTGAAGGAAAAGAAAGCCTTTTTCTTTAGAAGAATAAACAGATAGCGAGGGTGCATCTAAAAAAAAATTCTATACCAACTAGATAAAGATTGGATCTTTACCTGATTTGTAGTGGAATAGGGATCAAATCCCCAAGAATCTGGTTCACAAGTCTTGCATAGATCTAAATCCACAGACTCTACTTTGTATGCATGCTAAGCTTCACAGGAAAGCAGGATCAAGTCTTAAATTGAAGTACCTTCATAAGGCAACAAGAGAGGAGAGAGAGCCTCTAGTGTGATGCTTCACACCAGCAGGAAGGGACGCCCAAACAAGCTCCATGCCAAGGGAAGAGGGAATGCCCAAAGGGAACACATCAAGAGGGATGCCTACTCCTCTCCTCACGCATCTCTCTCTCTCTTTCTCTCCTTAGCACACAATCTAATTGTTATTCTTTGATAGTTAAAGGTCCTCTTTATTTATAGATAATTTTTCATGACCCATAAGACTTGGATTCTTAATTCAAATATATTTTAAATTAATCTATAACTTATCAAAGAAGGAGTCCTAAAGGAGAAAGGGTGCTGGTTGTTGCCAGCCCACATTGGGTGTAGGCACGGGCTCTAAGGATCTAATCAAAAAATGGATCAATTCGAATCTAATTTGAACCTAATTCGAAATAATTTTGAAAAGACTGTCAATCTTAAACTGTTTAGGATTTAAGATCAAGTCTAACTTAGATTTATAAATCTAATTAAATCTAATTAAATCAAATCTAATCAAAAATTAATTAGCACTTAAATTCAATCTCTCATAGACTCCTTGGATCATAGATCAAATTTTGTTCATCTCCAGAATTGAACCTAAACCTCATGTCTAGTGCTAGCTAGATATAATCAACTGTTTAATCTCATATGATCTATAACTTAATTCTCAATCAAATTAGTCTATATATTTAATCGTTATGTACTTCTAAATTGAATATATTGATATAGATCAATTCTTTTCTATGTTGTCTGACTTTATGCGTGACTCCATAGGTTCGAACATTAAGTCGGTAGCACAGAAATTATTTTTTATATCAATAAAAGTTATCATCTAATAATAGTACTCGATATCTAGATAGATCAAATAATTGCAAGATAATATTTAAGAACCTATGCATATGGTTACCACATAATTCAACCCTTTGATCCTGAATGCCCTAAGATGATCTAGGGTTAACTGTCAACCCTGATAGAGTCATCTACATTATATTTTAACCTTTCAAATCCATCATAAGGATTATCTTGATCAAGATTTTACTAAATTGAAATACAGCGATACATCAGCTCTTATAATTCGGAGGGATCAATCCCATCTTGATCCACACACAGACTTCATAAATACTTGACTGTACCGAGTAGACTTCCATCATTACATTAGAAATGCAGATAGTTCGACATCAAAGTATAGTGAATTACTTACAAGTCACTATGGTGATCTCAAGTCTGAGAGACACTTATGCCCATATACTTTGCGAGCTGCTCAGAGTACTCAGCAGGTAAGTCATTTGTTCAGTGATGATGTATACCTACATCTCATCTGTATGTCATAATAGTATCTCCACACTCTTTGATTAAGAGGATAATCAATCTATATGGCACACAATAACCTTCACTCGATAAATATCATCATCCTTTAATAATGTATCATTTGGTCGCAAACATGTTTAAGAACTATACGATAAATCTTTCTTTATCGATTACTTTACAGTTTTAAGGACTTCATCACAACATAAGAGTTCTAACAAAGAAGATATATTTTTATGATAAATAATGCCACAATAACTTTTATCAATCAATAATTTATATACATATTACAAAAAGAACACAATCATCCATACGATTGGTTTTAGGACATATTTTCTAACACACATTTGTCATGGCCATGGACTTCCAAACTCAGTTTCATGAATTACATAGGACTTCTCTTTTTTTATCAAGATCGATAGATTCCATGTAGGTGCACATCCTACTCCTACAATGAATCTACTATAGCCAACATATATCTCAAAGCTTTATACGACTAGGAGATTGAGTTATGATATAGTCTATTGAAAATTATCCCAAAGCTAATCGTCAGCCTGTTGACGGTTGTACTCATGTATGTAAATTATATAAAATTATAATTAATAAATATTATTTAGTTTTTCATCACATTATGTATATCTTCTTGTTGAACTTCTGCATTATTATGAAGTCCTTAGAACTATTTTAATCGATATAGGAGGATATATCGCTTAGTCCTTAAATATATTCACAACCAAATGATATGCGATTACTAGAATGATAGCTATATCAAGTGTAGGTCATTGTGTGCCATATGGATTGGTTGTCCTCTTAATCAAGGAGTGTGAAGATATTGGTATGGTATACAGGTGAGATATAAGAGTGTATCTCACTGAACATGACCAACTCCAGAGTACTCTCCTGTTAAGAGTTACTCTGAAAGGATATGAGTGTAAGTGTCCCTCCGACTTGAGATCCCCCAGTGATTTGCAAGCAACTTACTGTGCTTTGATGCCAGATTATCTGAATTTTTAATTCAGTGTTGGAAGATATCTAGGCATAGTCAAGTACTTGTGTTAATCAATGTGTAAGTCAAGATGGAATTGACCTCTCCAAATAAGTAGGAGTTAATGCATCAGTGTATTTTAATTTAATAAAATCTTAATCGGAGTAATCTATGTGATGAATTTAAAAAGTTGAAATATAATATGAATGACTCATTCAAAATTGACAGTTAAATCCTAGATCATCCTGAGCATTCAGGATCAAAGAAATGAATTATACGATAACCATATGCCAATGAATTCTTGATTGTTGCTTAGCAATCATTCAGCCTATCCAGATATCGGATATCATTGCTCGATCGTCTCTTTGATTGGTATAAAAAAATTATTTCTATGCTATCAGTTTAGGTTTGAACTTATGGGATCATATTCAAAAGAAGTTTCTGATTGATCATATGGCTGATCAATGATTAAGAATCGTTCAAGGATATAAACATTAATTTGATTGATGATTAACCTTGTGCAAAAGTTATAATATATTAATTTGCTAATAGTTAGTAAATTATAAGAGGATTGATAAGTAATTAGATTGCTAGTTAGCTCAATTTGATTGAGCAATATGGTTTGGTTCAAGTTTAATTGAATTGGATTCAATTTGGTTTGACCCAATTAGGTTATGAAATGATCTAATTGCTAAGGGTGTTTGAGTCCTGATTTGATTAGGACTTGAGCTTGATTAATTTTTAATTCAATTAAAATTTAATTAAGTTAGTTAAGTACCTAATTAGATTAGATCTTGATGTCTAATTAGGTCTAACCTAATTTGATTAGGATGGAGACCTAATTAGATAAACCCTAAAGAGTCCAAACTAGGTTGGACTCTTCCTAAGAACCGACCAATTTCTCCATGCCCTCCTCTCCATGCGAGTTCTAATTTTTGTGTAGAGATTTTACACACCAAAGAGAGCTCTTGTGACCCACTCTGGATATGGGGAAGATTGGTTAAAAATTTGAATTCAAATGGTTTGAATTTGAGTGAGAACTAAGAGTCCAAATCTAGTTGGACTCTTCCCAAAATGCCGACCACTCTTCCCCACCCGAGAATCAATTTTTGTGTGAAGTATTCCTACACCAATCAGATGTTTGTTGCCCTTTTTCTGAGCTCCATGGATAAGGATAAAGTTTGGATCAAGTTAAATTCAAATTTGATTTGAATGGTGATAAAGATAAACCCTTGTTTGAACTTGAATCAAACTACCTCATCTTATCCTTATCCTCTGTGGAATGCCACCTTAAGAAGGGAACAAATTTTGTGCAACAACTAACTTGTTTTTGTTGGTGAGAAACATCTGAGAGGTGGCATGAAAAATTAGAGAGGGGGCGGGCCTTCTTGTGCGACAAAAGGAGGATACCGATTCCTCTTGGGGATGTGAGAACTAGGGTGGGTACTGTAGGGTTTCATCTCTAAGGTTATGTGAGAAGAAAAAAAAAAGAGTCTTTCCTATTTTTCCTCCACCATCTTGTGTTCCTCCTATTGTTCCATTTTCAGATCTGAAAGAGTTCGGGTGATCCAAAAAAAGGAGCGAAATCAGCCATCCAGTACCTTTCTTGTGAGCTAGCACTCCTAGGGAAGGACGATCAGATCAGGGCTTCAAGTGGATATCCTGTAAAGGTCAGACGTACTATGTGGCTACAAGCTACCAATGAGACCTTTAGATCATCATCTATGATTGTGGTGTTCATCTACCTGCGCTCAGGTATAGGATTTGAAATCCTGGTAGTTGTAGATTTGATCTACTAGGTAGACTAGTTTTCATGCATGATATGCTGTTTTGTAGTTTAGATTTTTACATGCATATATATATATCATAGATCTTTATATAGGGTGTTTTAAGATAAGATCTTATACTCGCATCATGATTAAAATGTTTAATCGGGGTTTATTTTGCTATAAATTTTTTTTTTTAAATGCATGCATGAAAGGTTTTCTAACAGTGGTATCATAACCGCATTTTTTATGATATATATATTATGCATATAGCTTTAAAATTTAAATTTAAATTATTTAGATTAGATCTAAATAATTAATCTTAATTTTTAGTAGTGTCATAGTTGGATTGGGTAGCATAGGCTCACCAAACAAAATCTATAAAGTCTAATTTCAAACTTAGACGGGCCTTTATCTTAAGTTTCTTTCTTCCAAAGAAAATTAAAAACAATAAATAAAATATAATAAATAAAAATTTTAGCACAAAAAAGAAAGAATATAAACTCTTTTAGGCATGGAGAAAGTCGATAAAGAGTTGCTCTTTCGATGCTTGACTTCTCTTCTTTGATGCTTGAGAGGATGTAAAAAATGTTGGAGAAGATCACTCTTTGAAAGCTCTCAAATCTATCCACTAATTCCTCTCCTTTCTTCTCTTTTTAATATTCTTCACTTATTTGAATATTTTTCTCTTTTTAATCTATTTAAATCCCTTCTCAATTGATTCACTAACCTTTTGTAAGCTTGAAAGTATCTTTTTAGTGAGTTTTGATCGTTGGAAGGGTTGAAATAGCCATTAGATCCAAAAACTAGCCATTAGAAAAGTACAAAAAACTAGCCATTATTGCTGTCCTAGTGAATGGGGTCAGCTCCATTTGCAGATGAGTCAGCTCAGATTGAAATCAAACTAACTTGAGCAGAGATCCTGAAAATATAATTTTTTATTTTTTTTAGAGAGTCTGCTCAGATTGAAATCAAGTCGATTCGGACTTGTGCCAGTCTTCTTCCAATGTGCCAGAGTCAACTCAAAATCTTCTGGAGTCAGCTCCAAATCTTTCAACTTCATTTTTTTTCATATTTTAGCCTCCTAAACTTGAATTTTTTAGCCTCAATGCTTTCATATGATATTTACTTCTTCTAATTTTATTTTCTTCATAATGAGACATCTAAATTTTTGAGAACTTGTTCTTTTAAGTACTTTAACTTGGCAACTTGATAGGATTTCTTCTAAGGATGATTTCTTCATTATGATCATCTAGAAAATCCTACATCTATTTTTGAAACATGTGATTAGTATCATTTATACTCAATATTTTGAAATCATCAAAATCAATCAAAGGGTCAACACCATTTTCTTCAAAGCGATCTTCATCTAGATCCTCTTCTTTGCATCTTGTTGTCAGTGCTCATTTACTCACCATGGATTAGGAAGCCATATTAGCACCGAGAGGATGTTTATTATGCATCTTTGAGAAGGTTAATACCAAGGTACATTTAGAAGATTTTGATTGCCTCATTCTTAGACCTATCCTCCATTCTAAGATCCCTCTAGCCTTGTTCTCTTTCCTTTCTACTCTTCCCAAGAACCCTTCTTGTGTAAAAGGCCAGACTTCAAAAATTTACTTTGGGATGATCCAAATTGCCATCACCCATGGCCCACTAAGATCCTTCTATTAGTCCTAAAATTGATTTCGATGATGTCAAAAGATATTTGGATACAAATTATGTTTACTAATGAAGTGCTTGAGAATGGTTGTAGGCTACCACAGAATGCTAACTCATCTTACTCAAAAGGCTACACCCTCAAGGAAATTCAAATATAATATCCTCAAGAAAATTCAAAGACAACGTCAAAAATTTAAGATTTTCAGATGTAAGATCCTCAAAATTGGAAGCAAAAAATGTCTAAGATTTGAAGAGATAAATCAAGTCTAGATGCACTTGTTAATGAATACAAATTATATTTAAGAAGGCAAGTCTAGTTTAGAAATAAGTTAGATCAAAAAATATAATCTAAAACTTCCTGTGGCATGCTTGGCATGCATGTAGCCAACCTAGTCTAAAGCTAAACTGATCTAGTATTAGAAGATAGAATAGACAGGAACCTTCAAAATATAAAATAACTCTCTGAGCAATTCCAGTGATCAACTTAGCCAAACTAGTCTGAAGCTTAGCCGACTCAGGAAAGAGGAGAGTCGACTCAGTCTCAAAGAAAGATGAATATAAAAAATAGTAAAATTTAATAAATATTTTAAGCCAACCTAGAGATTCAATGAGATGATCCAATTTTAAAGAGAGTCAACCAAGACAGAATCTAAGCAACTCAATCTCAAGCAAGTAGAAAAAGATAAAATACTAGATTTTTGACATCTGCTGCAAAGCAGACTCAATATTTTACTTAGCTGACTCAGTGCTATGGTGAGCCGACTCAGTGTCTAGATAAGCCGACTTAGAGAATACTGATAAAATAATGACTAGTTTTTCAGAAATTTAGAAATATGGCTAAATCATTTCAAATGGTCATTTTCTTAATCTAAACAGCTAGAGCATTAAATGAAGATATTTTTCAGTCAACAAATATGAGGAAATATGAAGGGAACCAATTTTGAAAAATATGAAAAATTTTGAATAACTTTTGAAAGAAAAGGTGCTTATTGAGAAAATATTCAAGAGGATAGTGTGAGGAACCAAAACGACAAAAAGGAAGGAAATTAAGAGTGCTTTACTTTCAGTCCTTCTTAAATTAAATGCATGAGAAAGAGAGGAAGAGTGATTGAATTCTAGCTAACTACTATAGTGAAGAAGCATTAAAGGCTACCTCAACCTCTCAAGCATTCAAGGAAGAAGTCTAAGCACTGAATTCTCAATTACCTTAACTTTTTTTAGTTCCACAAAGAATTTTTATTGTTTTTAAATCTATTCTTGTAGTCTTTTATTATTTATTTGTAACAATTTTCTGGGGTTTAGAAACTTGGGATTGGTTTAAGTCTAGAAAATTGAATGTTGAGTTAGTTTTGATTGGTACCTCTAAAAAAATCAATTAGGATTGATTGTGAGATTGAAAAAGAATAATTGGCTGTAACATATGGTTGGTTATATGATAAAAATCAATTGGATTAGATTGTGAATCTATAAAAATAATTGGACTATGATCTTGGAGAGGTTATAGTTATAATCTCAAGTAAGTTTGCTTGGAGAGTATATGTAGGTGCTGAGTTTAACACCGAATCATTATAAAATCATTATATTTGTGATTGTGATTATTTTTTTCTTCTGTTTATCATTTTATCTTAAATTTATTTTCTCTACATCTTTATAACTCTTGCTTTGATCACTTCTTGTACACAATCTAGATAGATTTTGGGCACACAAATTGTTTCTAACTCAAGTCTTAAATTTTATAAAATCCAATTTACCCCCTCTTTTGGATTGTTGTCTCTAAAAAGTAAGTAGTATCAAAGCAGATACTCAGTCTAATTGATCTATCAATCAAGAGTTAAACATCAATGGTAACACCTATTGGTACATCCTTGGTTGAAGGTCAATCACCCAATAGACCCCCACTATGGAAGTTTTATAAGATCAAGTTTGTTGATGGAGGACAAAAGCTGAGCAAGAATTGAAAGCTAAATTTAAGGCCAAACATGAGATGAAGTAGAGCTGGTTGGGGCAACATGTTGATTAGACAGCCCATGGTAGACAATTGTACATATGGTTGAACAAACATCAGCCTAACTATTCATCAGCCAAATTTGGGATTGTTGACTTAAATTTGGCTTGCATTGTTTCCACTATGAATGTCTCAATCACTTTAATTGGGCTATATTATGCTGACTTGCAATGGTAGTAGTCATTTGAGGGGGTAGTATTTACAGCTACAAAGGTGAGTTCCAAATAATTTTCATTGCTTATTTTTTTCACAGGCTCAACTCTTTTACTTTATCTTGTAGCTCCTCTTTTAGCACTACCTGTTCGGCTGATCCAACCTGAGGCCAAACCTTCATCTTGCAGCCTAAGCCCTCGACCTTGAAATGGAAAAAGATAGTGGCTAGCAAGCCTAAGTCATCTACTCCAAGAAAATCGAAGTCATCTAATCCATTTGCTTCTTCCAAACAAAATAGCACTAGCAACCTGAGCAGCAAGGCACCTTCTAATCCTTATAAGGATTGATCGAAAACTAATCCTGCTACTAATGTCTTTGTTGCTACCAAGCATATCTGTATTGCCACTTAGGAGTGGATAGAATTTCATAGGATTAACTTTGGAAGGAGTCATCAAAAGCCATCAAGGTCTTCCCCGACTAGCCTACCCAACACTCTCAACCTTCACCCAAACTTGCTAGCCCAAATAGTCAATCAAACTTGAGTTTCCATATAAGATTTGGCCATATTTGGAACCAACCTATTTTGATTTAGAAATGATGGTCGAAAGCCACGATGTTAGTCTAGTAGAGCATGCATGATTAGTCCCTTACATTGATCCAATCCCAAAATTCTTCTATTTAAACTCTTCCATCCATAGCTGAGAGACAAGGGTATATCTGCTTTATATATCCTATACTTAGTCTAGATTTAGGCTAGTAGTGGTAGTGGCTGTTCAATTCCCAATTTATTATTAGACCACACAAAAGCCAAACTAACGGCACACACTATCGAGTCTCCTTCGACCCACATCTCACTAAGTGTTAGATGTATGCCTTAGAAGCTAAATTGGCTGACACTTATAAATTTTTTTTTTAATATATTTTATATGATTTACTTTTATATTAATAAAATTTAAATTTTTATCCATTCATATCTGTGTTTATTGTGTCTGTGAGTTGTCCATTGCATTAACGGGTATGATAACACATATTCTCAAGAGGTTAGAATTTGAGACATATGTTATCATTAGTTAACTCATAAATTACTTTCGATCATAGGATCATCATGGAGACGATGATTGATCCAAAAAAATTGGTATATGATCGCTTTATTCAGATAGATGAGTCTTGAATTTATGATGTAGAGATACTAGAGCAAAAGTACAAGTGCTTGTTAGGAACAAGAGTACTAAGCATGATCAATCACGAGTAGTCACTAGGATATCTATCTTCTCATCAGTGACATACTCGATATTATAGTAGTGTGTTTAGTTTTCTAACCTAAGGTGCATCGATTGTTCACCTTGAGAATACTATAGTTTGACTACACCATAACTCGATCTCCGAGCCAGATGGAGCCTTGAGGTGTATGTTGACTGCAATAAAATTACTATAGGAATAGGATGCACACCAAGATGGGATCCATCAATCTCGATAGATGAGTAGTCCTATATAGATCATGAGACTGAGTCCTAAAGCCCATGGCCATGGCAGTGTGAAAGATAGAAAAGTATTTCTATTAATTTTCACATTGGACTCGAGTCGGTTAATTCTAGCATATGACAAGAATCAAGTTTGATGAGTTATCCTTAACCTATGACTTGTCAAGACTCACAATAAAAAAATTGAATCACATGGTAACTGTACTTAGAGGTTCATCATTCAGTACTGCTAGATTGCCACCATATATTTTTAGGTGTCACTGATTAATCATGAGATTAATTAAGAATTATTTTGATGATCAATGATTCTTAATTGACTGAAGTGGAAAGGTTTTAATCTATTGAAAAGGGTTTCAATGATATTGATGATAGAGATCATAATATTTCTCACTATCAGATAGAATTAGACCTTTGAGGTCACACAAACAAGGATTTTGATCTAGGATTAAACAATTGGGCTTGTGGAGTCTGATTGAGTTAGGACTAATTAAAGTTCTAGCTTTGGATTTAAGAAAACCATACTAACACATGGTTAAATCCATTTTCTTCTACTTGATTTAGGTTTCCTATTGGATAGGGCTCAGCCAAATCGAAGCAAGCTCAATCGGGTGCCAAGAGTTGGTGCACTCAGGTTAAACCTAACCACCTAATCACATTAGGTTGGCATTTGGCACCCACATTGTTTCTTCGCCATGATCAAAGGGTGCATGCCCACATGGATTTCATCCATGTGTGTGTTGCCCACTTAAAGATAACGGAGGGAGTGAGAAGGGGATAAACCCCATCCTCTCACTGATAAGGATAAGAATGAGATGGTTACATTTGAGTTCAAATTCATATTTGAATTCAGATTCGAATTTGAAGCATTTGAATTCGAATCAGAAGAGGATTGAGTTGGGGGACAACCACCTTATCCCTTGCACTCGCCATGTCAGATTTTTTTTAGTTTTGGTCAACCAAAATGAGGAAAAAAAGGTGGTGGGTGGCAGCCAAGCAAAGTCCTTCTGCTAAGGGACTTTGATCTGATCAAAGTCTATAAAAGGCTGCTATGTCAAAGCTATTTGAGAACTACTGTTCATAACAAGAAAGTTTCCATGCCTCCTCTCCTCTTCTCCATGCCATCTTTCTCCTCTCTAATCTTTGATCCTCTCCCATGCCCAAAGGAGTTGGGCATCCCATCTGGTGCTCTCGAAGTATCAAGTTCCATTCGATCTGTGCGAAGGAACAAGAAGACTACGATCAAGTATTGGTCGGAACCCTATTGGAGATTAGATCCAAGACTGATCCAAGAGCTTGCAGATTCATCTATGAATAAAAAAATTGAAGATAGAGAAAGCATCCTAGTTTGAGCCCAAGTGGATATCTATAGAGGTCAAGCAAGTATGCGGCTCAACAGCAAACCTCAAAACTCTACGATCATCAGACTGCAGAGTTCATCTACCCATACATGATGATGTGATCATCTCATATTCTGATCTAAATTATTTAAATCTCTATTTTCTCTTAATCTAGATGTATGATCAATCTAACCATGATCGAGATCACATCTCGATCGGATTGTACGTTAGATCAAAAGGTTTTTTGATTTCCACTGTACCATGATCTGATCGATCGAACATGCAATCATTCCTTCAGCTGGTACCAAAGCCAGGTTGTAGGGATTATGCATCTAAGATTAATATCAGATCTAAATCAAATTAGATCTGTGTTATGTTTAGATCTAAAGAAAAATTGATTAGATCTAATTTAGTGCATGAACCTAAAATTAGATTAGATCTAGATTTCAGTTTTTTGATATGATTAGCATGTCTAGAATTAGATCTGAATTTTATGCTCTTATTAGGATTGATTTTTATGTTTAATCTGAAAAATAAAGATTAGATCTAAAACTTAAGATTAGAAAAATAAAAAAATTAGTAACCTAATTAAGTGCATAAAACTTAATATAATTGTTATGTTGCATGAGATGCAAAGATCTAAATCATTATTTCAATATACAAAATATATATATGTATATTTGATGTATAGATCTAATCATATATAAGTGATATGTAGATTTAGTTTATTTTCTGAGTGGCCTAGTACTTCTCAAAGTCTACGGTAAAGGCCATCCTACCATAGAGAACTATGGTGGAAGGGATGAAGGAATGCTAGGACAATTTATGCATGATTTTTAAAAATTTTTCATGCAGCGGAAGCAATCAAGATTAAACTATTTAATCAACTATGCACTAGATCTAATCTAAAACTACCTAAGCTAGGATTTTCTAACATAAAAATGCATGCATAATATGAAAATAATATTAGAAATATTAGATCTAATCTAATATGTGATAGAGATTGAATCTCTATACCTGAGTATAGGTTGAAGATCACTGCAGTTGAACATCGAGGGGTTGTATGTTGCTCCTAGCCGTACATGCGTTCAGCCTCTATGAAAATCCACACAAAGCCTGACCTGATCGACCTTTCGGGTGTACTAGCTCCTTGTAGAGACCCTTGGTGGCTAATCAAAGAAGAAAGATGAGGTTTGTAGAAGAAGAGAAGGGAGAACTCTCTTTCTCAATTTTCTTCTCTCGCAAAATCATAGCACCAAGAACAAAAAGGACCCACGCCCAGGAGGAGACCTTCTCCTCAATTTTCTCATGCTGAAACAAGTCATGCACCTCTCAAGTTTTCTATCATGTGATATCAGACACCTCATAGTTTCTTAAGGTCTTTTGTCGCACAAAAAACCAGCCTCTTAAAGGATGGCATTAGGAGATTTATTAGGAATAGGATTAGGTTCAAATTCAAATCCTATTTGAATTCAAATTCATTCCTAACTAATTTCCAACCAATCCGCATGCCACCCTCTCTCTTTCACAATGAATATCTGGTATCTCATGGTAAAACAACATCTCTCTTTGTCACACAAAAAAGAGCCTAAGAAAGGTGGCATCCAAGAAGTTTGGATGAGGTCAAACCTCATCTCTAATATGGAATCAAATTCAAATCAAATTTGAACTTTCCTTAAAAATAGATTTTAATCCCATACTTGGACGTGAGATAGGAAGGGTGGAAGCTAATTTTTGTGTGAAGAAACCTCACAAAAAAACCATTGTTGCATGGGGAACAAGGGTGTCATCTAGGGTGTGGCACATAGGGGAGAAGTCCAATCTAATTTGAACTCAGGGTTGTTTCCTATTTGGTCTCAAACCAAATCACATCTAGTTAGATCTAATTAAATATGAGAACTTAATCTGATTAAATACTAAACCATCTCAATTAAATTCTAATCAAATCAAAAATTAATTGAACCAAAGTTCTGATCAAATCAAGAGCAAATCTCCTTTAACGATCAGGTCATCTAATAATCTAATCGAGTCAAACCTAATTGAATCCAATTCAATTAAACTTGATCCAAACCTCATTATTCAATCAAATTAAGCCAATTAGCAATCTAATTATTAATTAATCCTTCTATAATTTATCAATCCTTAGTAAATTATTTATTGTAATCTTTGCATAGGATTAATCATCCATCATATTGATGATTATACCCTTCAATGATTCATAATCATCGATCAGCCATTAGATCACATTAAAACTTCTATTGTGTGTGACTTCATAGGTTTGAATCTAAATTGATAGCATAGAAATAAATTTTTATACTAATCAAAATGACCATCTAGCAATGATATCCGATTCTGGATAGACCGAATGATTATAAAGCAACATTCAAGAACCTAGGATATGGTTACTGCACAATTCATTCCTTTGATCCTAATACTCAAGATGACCTAGAATTTAACTGTCAATCTTGAATTAGTCACCACATTGTGTTTCAATCTTTTTTAAATCTTGTAACTCCTCACAAAGATTATCCTGGCTATGATTTTGTTTAATTAAAATACAGTGATGCATTAACTCCTATAATTCAGAAGGATCAATCCCATCTTGACTCATACACTAACTTCGTAAGTACTTGACTATACCCAGTAATTTTCTGTCACTGTATTAAAAATATAAGTAGTCGGACACCAAATATAGTGAGTTGCTTGCAAGTCACCGTGGTGATCTCAAGTTGGAGGAACACTTATGCCCATATCCTTCATGAGCTACTCTTAATAGCAAAGTGCTCCATAATTTAATCACTATTCAATGACAATGTACTCCTACATCTCACCTGTATGTCATATCAGTGTCTCCATACTCTTTGGTTACGAGGACAACCAATCCATATGGCACACAATGATCTACACTTGATAAATATTATCGTCCTAGTAATAACGTATCGTTTGATCGCGAACAAGTTTAAAAATTATATGATAAATCCTCCTTTATCGATTAAAAGTAGTTCTAAAGATTTTATTATAACATAGAAGTTCAACTAAGGAAGATGCACACCTTATGATCAATTTGTCAAATAACTTTTATTAATTTATAATTCTTATATATATAAGGAGCATAATCATCTACAATTTAGATGATTGACTTTAGGACATATATTTCAACAACTTTTATTTAGACTAAAGCCAATTAGATCAGTATCGAATACTCATCTTCTATTTGTGTTCATCGAACTCCTTGAATCTGATGGCTTTAGTAAATGGATCAGTCAAGTTTTCTTTTCTATCGATCTTCTGAAGCTCAATGTCATATTGATCTTTCGAACAAGATGATAGTGACACAGAATGCATTTGGTTCTCTGATGAGACTTTAATTCTTTAGCTTGAGCTATGGCTCTAGTGCCATCAATACACAAGGACTGGACCATCAACAGAGAGTGCTACTCCAAGCTCGCTAATGAACTTTCACAACCAAATTGCTTTCTTTGTAGCATTAAATGCCATAAAATACTCTGCCTCACAAATAGAATCAGCCACTATGAACTACTTGAAATTTTTCTAGCATATCGCTCCTCCATTTAGGGTAAAACATAATCTGACACATTTTTATGGTCATCTCGCTTCAACTGAAAATTAAAATCATTATATCCCATAAGTTTTAAGTCAGATTCTCCATAAATGAGCCATTGATCTTAGTATTTCTCAAATACTTAAGGAGAGTTCTTACAACCTTCCAATGGTTCTCATCCAGATCAGACTGGTACCTACTCACTATCCCTAGTGAGTATGTCATATTCGGTCTCGTACATGTTATGACGTACATGATAGATCCTGCTGCTGAAGCATATGGGATTCTACTTATATGTACTCTCTCCTGAGGAGTTGTCGTTCCTTCTTAGAGAGAGAAATTTCATGATCTATCGAAAGATAGCCTTTCTTGAAATTCTCTATGCTGAACTATTTCAGCACAGTGTCTATATACGTGGATTGAGACAATCCAAGTAACCTCTTAGATCTATCTCCATAGATCTTTATCCCTAGGATGTATGATACTTCTCTCCCAAATCCTTCCTGTAGAACTGTGATAATAGCCATACTTTTATTTTCTATAATGTAGGGATATCATTTTCGATTAAGAAAATATCATCCACATATAACATGAGAAATACAACTACAGAACTATTAGCCCATTTATATATGCATGATTCTTCTTCATTCTTAACGAAGCTATACATTCTGATCTTATCAAAATGCATGTTCCAACTCTGAAATACCTACTCTCACAAGTATAATCTAAATTAATTTGAGTATTACCACAGGAGAAAATATCTCACCATAGTCAATACTATAATGCTGACTGACGATATCCTTTAGCAACCAAATAAACTTTATAGGTCTCCACCTTCCAGTCTGCATCCCATTTTCTTTTAAAAATCTACTTACATCCTATGAATTTTATCCCTTCAGGTGGATCAATAAGTGCCCATATATTGTTGATCTTCATGGACTTCATTTCTGATTTTATGGCTTCAAGCCACTTATCAGAGTCAGATCTCTACATGACATCTATGTAGATGATCAGATCCTAGTTATTCTCATCAGTTCAACAGGATCACCATCTGGGACCAAAAAATCATAGTCTCTATCCAACTAATGCAGTGTATACTGGATCTCCTTAAAGATGCCTCTACAATGGGCTCTGAATTTGATCTAATCAAATTCAGTTCTGTAGGGTTCACTTGTCTGTATCAGTTCTTCTACCTGTTGAACTTCATTAAGCTTAACCTTAGTGGCATCTGTTCCTTCTCTAAGGAACTCTTTTCCAAAAAGAATGCCTTTAGACCCATGAACACCTTTTATTCGTTAGAAAGGTAGAAGTAATATCTCCTTATTTAATTGGGATACCCTACAAAATAATACTTATCGAATCTAGGTCCAAGCTTATCAGTCTCTAAATGCTTGACATAAGCCAAACAATCTCAAACCCTAAGGTAAGAGAGTATCGACCTACGTCTACTCCATATCTCATATGGAGTTTTTGCGAATAATTTACTTGAAACTCTATTCCAAATATAATTAGTCTCTAGTGAATAACCTCAAAAGAAGATTGGCAGACTTGCAAACCCCATCATAGATCGAACCATGTCTAACAGTATTTGATTCCTCCTTTTAGACACCCATTATGTTGTGGAGTCTCAGGCCATGTCCATTGTAAGAGAATCTCATTCTCTTCTAGATATGTCAATAATTCATTGGAAAGGTGTTCTCCTCCTCGATCTGACTGAAGAGTTTTAATATTTTTTATAATTTATTTTTATACTTCATTACAAAATCGTTTAAACATTTTAGATGATTCAAACTTAATTCTTTATAAGATAAACATACACATAACTAGATAGGTCATCAGTAAAAGTAATGAAGTAACTATATCCTCCTCCGGTACTAGAGTTCATAGGTCCACATACACTAGTATGTACTAGACTTAGAACATCACTAGCTTGCTCACCTTTTCCAATAAAAGGTGACCTAGTCATCTTTTCAAGAAGACAAGACTCATTGGTCAACAATGACTCACAATCATTGATGTCAAAAATTCTCTCTTTGGATAGCTTGTTTATCATATTCTTATTTATATGATCAAGCCTACAATCTCAAAGATAGGCATCCGAGATATTATTTACTCTAGGATGTTTGTCCGATGTGTACATGACATTAAGAGGCTATGATAGAATATAAATACTATTTTTTAATTATCCACACATTATTGTAGTATCATTCATAATGATATCACAATAATCATTCTTTATTGATAAACTATAACAATTATATTCATCAATAAAGTTGGATAATAGTGACAATCACTTAAAATGACAATCTTGAAGTTGAAAATAAGCTTGGTAATTTCCAAAGCCAGGACTGGAATATAACTTTCATCTCTTATGTTCAGAAATCTCTCACCATTTTCAAACCTTCTACTGATCTGAAGTCCTTGCAACAAATTATAAATATGAATCGAACTTTCAATATCCAAGTATCACAAATAGAAAAATTATAAAGAGTTATTATATAACTACCTTAACCAGTAACTATTTGCTAATTTTTCTTCTTAGGCTTGTTTGGGTCAAGGAAACCAAAATATAGAGGACAATTTCTCTTCCAATGATCCAGCTTCTTGCAAAAGAAGTACTCTACCTAACTCTGGTCTGCTTTGAGCTTCTTGGCCAATTTCGAGCTCAAGAATAATGTTCAACTCTGATATTGGCTATCGAAGTTGGGTCCCATAAATATGTGACTGTCTAACAATGAGAACGATAATTTACTAGCCATTACTAAAAAAAATATATGATCTGTTAGTATATGAATTATTTAAGCCTAAAGACTTAGACTTTAGTCTAAAGATTCTCTCACTATTTTATACGAATTGATAGTCTTTACCTTCAATTCGATGAATTATCTTAATTTTTTAGTAGATACTAGAATCCACGTAGATTGCATATAGGCCAGAGGAAGGCTCGGACAACCCATATGTATCTATGGATAGGTTCTTAATCAATTATTTTTTAAATAATTTTTAGTAATAGTTTTGTCTCAGATTTTTTTTTAGTAGGTGAGGGCTTCTACTGAAAATTTTAGTTAGGTCCAACCATTAACATGAACATACTCAGTGAATCTAACCAATGAATGATCAGGTCCGAGGAAGGCTCGGCCAACCCAATCATTCCTCAAATAGTACAATAGAGTCATTATATAATAAATGATAATTTCAATATCTAAATAAACATCAGGCAGAAGGCACTTCCAATGTTTACCTAGACTATTGGACTCATTACCATCCACCTTAATGGGAGGCCATGAATTTGCTATCCCCATAACTCATTCATTTTAAGGACCTAATAATTTAGAGGATTTAATTATATATTTAAGAGAAGAGATAAACTAGCAATCAATAATCCTCCCACTGATTTCACCAAATCTTTAAAGAGGATTAGAGAGTAAGTTGGTTAAGAGGCACTTAAATCAGTCACACTGATTAACTTAAGATCCTTCCACTGACTTCATCAAGTCATGAGAGGACAAAGCTGGTTCAGGTCACACTTGAATTAGTTAGCACAATCATATGACTAACTAACCTAAGTGCATGGGTTAGCTCGAATCAATGAGAAACCTAATCAAAAATTGAATGACCATATTAGCCAGATAAGTGAGATTGATGGGAGGGTCTGCTAAGGCTTGTCTTAGATACCATCGAAATGGCCAAGTAAGCAGGCTGCCAATTAAAAATCATCAATCAAAATATCAAACTTATCTTAGACACTAATTGATTTATCAATTTCTATTTAGTCTACCTAAAGATTCAGACTCAACCATTAAGCCACGATCACGTCCATTTGGTGTAATCAAAATTATGGACTTTGATCAACTACAACTATTGAGTTTGATCTAGAGAAAACTTGACCTAATCTAATTCAACTTTTGATTAGATTTAGTCAATTTTTTAATTTAATTCATATTTAATTCTAATCTTAGATCTAACCTAGTTAATATACTTGATTCAAACTAACCCATAGCCCCATATTTTATGTAATATCTTTAGATCTTAAATTCATAATTCTAGATCTAAAGTTTCAACTCTTAATTCTTAATTAAGTGTAGAAAGATAAAATAATTTTAAATATAAACTTCTTTACATTAAAATTTATGCAAAATAATTCTATCCAAAAATTTGAGTCAACTTACCCTAAGACAAATAGAAAATAATTTTTAGAGTCTGTGCAATTTAAGTCGGCTCCACAGTGAAACCAATTTCTCGACCTACAAATCGAGTCAGCTCATCAACAAATCGAGCCGGCTCAAAAGGGTCTTGAGTCAACTCCAATCAAAATTGAGTCGACTCAGTAGGCAAACTAGCAACTCATTGCTGAATTTCAGATTAGAATAATTTACATAAATAGTTTCAATGTTTCAGATAAATCTTAGGGTTTTGAATTTAGAGTTTTACAAAAAATAAATTTCAGGTTATATATCATATATATAAATTCTAGATCCAAAACAAAACAAAAACACACATATCTAGCATATGCATCATCTTATCTAAATCTAAAATATGAAACACCTACAATTTCTGTTGAAGGTTCTTTTTCATGAAACATCACAATGGCACCCCTACATGCTATAAGAGAATCCCATCGAATGGGAAGAGAGGTTCTTTAAACCCTACTTGCTATTATAATCGGATGGCTTGATGATGTACAATCTGAGCACTAGGTTAGTAGGACATCTAATCTTACATATCATATATGTAACATGTAGAAATTTAGATCTAATCTAAATCACCTTAGATCTGATCACTACTTTAGATCACATCTAAATCAGATCGAAAATATCTCATGCTTAACTGAAATCAGATTATTAATTAATTAATTTTAGATTAAAAATTAAATAATAAATCATAAATTTTTTTAGATCTCATCTAAATATATTTATGATTTAAGAATTTAGATCAGTATGTACTAAGACAACCTTTTCACTGTGACCCCTTACAGCAAGACAACTTTATAACTAGTATGTGTGATCTTAAATAAATTATTTTCAGATCTTTTTGCATACATGATCATGTCAAAAAGAATCTAAGCTCTGATACCAATTAAAAGAAAGCTTGGGTAGTTCATGCATGATTTTCAAAAGTTTTTCATGTAGCAAAAGCAATCAAAATTAAACTATTTAATCTACCATGCATTAGATCTAATCTAAAACTGCCTAAACCAGGATCTTATGACATAAAACATGCATGAATAATCTAAAAATAATATTAAAAATATTAGATCTAGTCTAATATGTGATGGAGATTGAATCTCTATACCTAAGTGTGGGTCAAAGATAACCGTAGTTGAACACCGAGGGATTGTATGTTGCTCCTAGCCGCACACGCATCCGACCTCTACAAAAGTCCATATGAAGCCCAATCTGATTGACCTCTCAGGAGTGCTAGCTCCTTATAGAGACCCTTACTGGCTAATCAAAGAAGGAAGAAAAGGTTTGTAGAAGAAGAGAAGGGAGAACTCTCTCTCTTAATTTTTTTTCTCTCGTAAAATCCTAGCACCAAGAAGAAAAAGGACCCATGCCAAAGAAGAGACCTTCTCCTCAATTTTCTCATGCTGAAACAAGTCACGTCCTTCTCAGGTTTTCTATCATGTGATATTAGATATCTCACAATTTCTTAAGATCTTTTGTCACACAAAAATCCAGCCTCTTAAACGATGGTGTTGGAGATTTATTAGGAATAGGATTAGGTTCAAATTCAAATCCTATTTGAATTCAAATTCATTCCTAACTAATTCCCAACCAATCCACACGCCACCCTCTTTCTTTCATGATGAGTATCTGGTATCTCATGGTGAAAAAACAACTCTCTTGGTCACAAAAAAGAGAGCTTAAGAAAGGTGGCATCCAAGAAGTTTGGATGAGGTCAAACCTCATCTCTAATATGGAATCAAATTCAAATCAAATTTGAACTTGCCTTAAAAATAGATTTTAATCCCATACTTGGATGTGAGATAGCAGGAGTGAAAGCTAATTTTTGCACAAAGAAACCTCATGCAAAAACAATTCTTGCATGGAGAACAAGGAAGTCATCTAGGGTGTGGCACATAGGGGAGAAGTCCAATCTGATTTGGACTCTGGGTTGTTTCCTATTTGGTCTCAAACCAAATCACATCTAATTAGATCTAATTAAATATAAGAATCTAATCTAATTAGATACTAAACTATCTCAATTAAATCATAATCAAACCAAAAATTAATTGCACCCATGTCCTGATCAAATCAGGAACAAATCTCCCTTAGCGATTAGGTCGTTTAATAACCTAATCGGGTCAAACCTAATCGAATCCAATTCAATTAGACTTGATCCAAATCTCATTATTTAATCAAATTAAGTTAATTAATAATTTAATTACTAATTAATCATCCTATAATTTACTAATCTTTAACAAATTATTTATTGCAACCTTTGCATAGGGTTAATCATCAATCATATTGATGATTATACCCTTCAATGCTTCATAATCATCAATCAGCCATCAAATCAGACCAAACTTCTATTGTGTGTGATCCCGTAGGTTCAAACCTAAGTTAGTAGCATAGAAATAAATTTTTATACTAATCAAAATGACTATCTAGCAATGATATCCGACATCTGGATAGGTCGAATGATTGCAAAACAATATTCAAGAATCTGGGATATGGTTACCACACAACTTATCATTTTGACCCTAATACTCAGGATGATCTAAGATTTAACTGTCAATCCTAGATTAACCATCCATATTTTATTTTAATCTTTTTTAAATCTCGTGACTCCTTACAAGGATTATCCTGATCAAGATTTTACTCAATTAAAACACAGTGATGCATTAACTTCTATAATCTAGAGAGATCAATCCAATCTTGACTCACACACCGACTTCATAAGCACTTGACTATATCAAATAGCCTTCCATCATTGTATTAAAAGTACAGATAGTCCAGTATCAAAGTATAGTGAGTTGCTTGTAAGTCACCATGATGATCTCAGGTCGAAGGGATACTTATGCCCATTTCCTTCGGAGCTACACTTGATAGCAGAGTGCTCTATAGTTTGATCACTGTTCAGTGATGGTGTACTTCTACATCTCACCTATATACCATATTAGTATCTTCACACTTCTTGGTTACTAGGATAACCAACCCATATGGCACACAACGATCTATATTTGATAAACATTATCGTCCTAGTAATAACATATCATTTGATTGCGAACAAGTTTAAAATTTATATGATAATTTTTTTTATCAATTAGAAATAATTCTAAGGACTTCATCATAGCATAGAGGTTCAATTAAGGAAGATGCACATCTTATGTTGAATTTGCCAAATAATTTTTATTAATTTATAATTCTTATATATACAAGGAGCACAATCATCTACAACTTAGATGATTAGCTTTATGACATATTTTTCAATAAGATGTGCCTGCATGAATTGAGAGGAAGAACTGCAAAATAAAAAGAACTTAATTTTTTACAAAATTCTAGATCCAAAAATTCTAGAATTTTTTATACATGATGTAGATTTAAATTGTTTAGATCTGAAATTATTTCAATATCTAAACTAAACCCATGTTCATAAAGCACTTAATTAAGAATTAAGATATGAAACTAAGATAGCTAAAATTGAGAATTTAAGATCTAATTTCATTAAATAAGACATGGGGTTTTGGGTGTTGGTAGCTCAATTAGGTCTAGTTTGAGCGGTTGATCAAACCGAATCAAAAGTTGATTAGGATTAGGTCAAGTGTGCTTATGACCAAACCAATAGTTATAGATTGGTCAGAACAATAGCCACATGTTGTCGATCAACTCGAAGACCTAATTTGGCTAAGTGGTTCGAGCCTGAGTCTAGGCTGATTTATTCAGTTCTAATTGACTAATTGATGTCTAAGGTAAGTCTTGATCATAATTTTTAATTGGGATCATACTTACTTGCCCATGAACAAATGATATCTAAGGCAAGCACCTGCAGCCCTTCCAATGATCACACTTACCTAACCAACTTGATCGATTAAGTTTTAAATTAGGTTGCTTAATGATTCGAGCTAGCCCATGTCACTAGGTTAGTCATAAAAGTTATAACTAATTAAGGATGAGATCTAAGTCTAAATTTTTCTCTAAAATATTAAATCTAGCAGTCTTCAATCATTGTACTTGTGTGGGTCCTTCTCAGGGTTGACTATTCTTGACTGATCACAATAGCTCAGTTGCATCAGGAAGATGCAACTACACTATAGGCATGAGATGCTACGAGATAGAGATGGCGTTGGCCTCAATATTCTGAATATGTTGAGGGTCCCAATGATGACTCCATTTCACAAAAATGGTTGGTCTAACTAAACTAATGAGTGGGCTTATATTTCGAGCATGATGAGGCTTCACAAATTATAGATTGAAGTTGACTGTAATATGTTTGAAAAAATATTGGATAAGAGTTTCATCGACTGACCCATCATCAATAACTATTAGGTGAGGTGGTGAGTCAATCAATGAGACTATGGCACCCACTAAAAAAACCCTTAATCATGAAGATTTTCATTTCTCTACCAAGGGAGTGTATGGGATCTAAAAAAATAGTGAGAGCCTAAATTATTTTTAAAATAAAATTTTTAAAATAAATTGATTAAGTTAATTAAAAAATCTAACTAGAAACTTTGACTCTCTACAGAAAATATCTACTTCCAATCTCGCCTGAATCCTAAAGACAAATAGGTTGACCAGACCTAATTTTAAGGATTGACTCTAGAACTTAAAGATTGTTTTGAATTTTGAAAAAATTACCTATGTACTTGACCAGGACCTTCTCCCTCTTCTAGCCCATTTGAGTGCTGATCAGAAAGCATCTTATGAGAAGTGGTTGGATGATGATAACAAAGTTAGGTGCTATATGTTGGTCTTAATGTCTAATGAATTGCAGTGCCAACACAAAGACATGAAGACTGTCAAAAAAATTCTGGCTCACCTACAAAAGTTGTATGGTGAGCAGAGCCACACAACATGCTGCGAAGTGTCCAAGCAACTCTTCAAAATAAAAATATGTGATGGGCAATCAATCCACGATCACTATTTGATGATGATCAAGGACCTTGAGGAGCTTGAAAAGCTTTAAATATTGATGGATAAGGAGTTGCAGATTGATCTCATTCTGCAGTCTCTTACAGATTCATATGGATAGTTTATAATAAAATTCCATATGAATAAGATCCAATACACCATTGTTGAGTTGATGAATATGCTGGTTACAACTGAGGGAACTTTGAAAAATTCAATAGGCTTTTTACTTGCTGTGGAGTGAACTTCTTTCAAAAGAAAGTCTATAGGAAAGAAGAAAAAGTCCATGACGAAGCAAAAGGTGGAGTGCAAGAAGGAGAAGGTGGTTCTGAAGAAGAGGGCCACAGAGAGAAAAATATTTTCATTGTAACATTGATGGCCACTGGAAAAAGGACTACCCAGCCTTCCTGATGAGTCTGAAAAATAAAAGGGAAGGTGGACATCCTAAAGGTATGTTTGTTATAGAAACTAACCTAATAGTTTGTTCTACATCTAGTTGGGTAATTGACTATGGATCTAGTGCTCACCTATGCACTTCTTTGTAGGGTTTTGAGGATAGCAGGAGGTTGAGGAAAGGAGAAATGACCCTACATATTGAGAACGAAGCAAAGATTACTGCTGTGGCCGTAGGGACATACCCTCTTCAACTACCATCAGAGACTGTTTTGATTTTGAGAGTATTATTTTGTACCCACTGCGAGCAAGAATCTTATTTCTATCTTTTGCTTAACGTAAGATGATTATGTAATAAGTTTTTATAAGGGCCACTATAATATTTTTCTTGAAAATAATAGAATTGAAAGTGATTTCCTTATTAATGGTCTCTTTCAGTTACATGTTGATGTTTCTGTGAATTATATCAAGTAAAATGTGAATGTCGTAGGATCTAAATGATCTAAAAATAATATTAACCAAAAGTACTTATGGCACCTAAGGCTAGATCATATTAGAGAAGACAAGATTAACAGATTAGAGAAATTAAACTGTTGGATCCATTGACTTTCAAGTCATATCCGATCTGTGAATCATACCTTCAAGAAAAAATGATTAAGCTGCTCTTTGTAGGACGTGGGAAAAGGACCATAGAGATACTTGCTCTGGTGCATTGAGATGTGTATGGCCCATTTGATATGCCAATCAGAGGAGGTTATCTCTACTTCAAACCTTTATCGATGACTTTTTACAGTATGGATGTGTATCTTATGTGACACAAGTTTGATGTCTTTGAAAAGTTCAAAGAATTCAGAAATGAAGTGGAAAAATAAAGTAGAAGTCCCTTAAGATTCTTTGATTAGATCGAGGAGGTGAATATCTTAGTGAAAAATTTTTAGATTATCTCAAGTAATATGGCATAGTCTCACAGTGGACTCTACTTGTAACATCTCAACTCAATGAGATTTCAGAATGGAGAAATCAGACATTATTAGATATAGTTTAATCCATGATGAGCTTCATCGATCTTTCTATTTTTTTTAGAGATATAGTCTACTTACTGCTAGTTATGTACTGAATAGAGTTTCTTCTAAAACCATTCCTACCACACCGTAAAAAATTAAGTTTGAGTCACTTTAAGATTTAGGATTGTCCGGCCTATGTCAAAAGACAACAGGTGGACAAGTTAGATACAAGATCCCTTAAGGCTTGTTTTATTGGATATCCTAAGGAGTCTTTAGGATATTATTTTTATCTTTTGAAAGACCACAATGTGATTGTAAGTTGACATGCAGTCTTCTTGAAAAATAGTTTATACAAGATGAAGGTATGGGAAGATGGATTGGACTCACGGAGAAAGTCTCTAAAGAGCAAAGAGTCTTAAAACCTATAGAACCAATTCAGTTAGAGCCAATCCATGCACCTCCTCCTCCTCTACCACCTCGTAAGTCTAGTAAGATTTTCTATCCTCCTGAGAGGTACTTAGGTATTGTCTTAGAAGATGTAAAGAAAATGTTCCTCATAGAAAATAGAGTATATGGAGATGACCCCAAAATCTATAGTAAGGTGATATCAGATATCGACTCTGAGAAATGGTTAGAGGCAATGAAGTTAGAAATTAACTTGATATACTCAAACCAAGTCTAGATCTTAGTAGATTCACCTGAAGGTATTATACCTATTATGTGTAAATAGATCTACTAGAGATAGATTGGTGCAGATGGAAAGGTGGAGACCTTTAAAGCTAGACTCGTAGCAATAGGTTATAGTCAGTGCGAAGGCATTGACTATTAGGATACCTTCTCATCTGTGGCCATGCTTAAATCCATCCATGCATTGCTTGCCATTGCAGTATATTTTTGTTAGATGTATGTCCTAGAAGTCAATATGACTAATGCATTGTAATAAATCTAGGATGTAATTTTGTACTTAATATATTGATTTGATCAATAAAAAAATAAATTTATTCTTCATTCAAGTGTGATGTATCCTTGAATCGACCATGGAATTAACTTTCGATATATATTCTCAAAGTATTGAGAATTAGAGATATGTATTTAATTCTTAAATACTCTCGATCATAGGATCATCACGAGGATGGTGATCAATCTGGATAAATCAATGCACAAATCACTTTCTTCGGGATAGATGAGTCTTTAGTCTACAGTGTAGAGATACTGAATGATGAGTGTGGATAATTGTTAGAGAACAACTAGTACTGAGCATGACCATACGAGAGATCATTTGGATTTCTATTCAATTGTCAGTGATTATCTCGATGTTGTAGTTGTGTGAATGGTCTATTGACCTGAGATGGTACTACTATTTGCAGTTAGACTACTGGAGTTTGACTGACACATAAATATGGATCTTAATGAGCCCTTGTAGTAGATGTTGGCGATAGTTGGTCCATTGTAGAAGTAGGATGTACATCAAGATGGGATCTATCGACTTTGATAGAGAGGAGTAGTCCTATGAAATTTGAGAGGCTAAGTCCGAAAATCTACAGTCATGGTAGTGTGATTGATGAAAAAAAATTTTGATAGAAATCATAATTGGACTTGAGCTGATCAAATCTATCATATGACTGATGTTAAGGTTTGATGATTTATTCATGATCTGCCATCTAGTTGAGACTTATGATAGAAGAACTGAATCACACGATAACTATATCTTGAGGTTCATTTTTGGTTCAACTGGGTTGCCACTACATACTGCTAGATGTTACTGGTAGATTGTGAGAGCTCACTAGGATTGTTCTGAATCGATAATCTTTGATGAGTTAGAGTGAAATTGTTCTGACCCATTGAAAAGAGTTTCAATGATACTTTGATAGAGATTATTGTATATCTCACTATCAGATAAAATTGAATCTATAGGATCACACAACAAAGGGATTAGGCCTGGTATTATCAATTGGACTTATGAAGTGTCAATTGGATTTAGAGAAATCTGATTGGATTCAAGGTAACCTTGCTAGCACATGGTTGGATCCAATTTTCTCTTTACATTTGAATTTTTTATTTAATAAGATAATTCAAACTTAATTATCTATTAATAACCTAAAAAAATTAGATTCATTGGACTCCAATTGTTGGATGTCTAAGATTTTGGATTAATTGAATTAAGGGTGCAAGTCCTTAATTAATATTACTTGATAGTCTAGTTGGGACACCACCTTGATTGGATCAAATTGGGTGTGTCCCATCTTTAGAGGGTGTGTAGACCCTTTATAGGGTGTTCCTTGGGTGTACTTTGGGATGTGTTTATGTGGGTGCAAGGGCTCCAAGAGTTAGCACCTAAAAGGATTCCTAAAGGAAGTTGAATAACTTAAGTTATTAGGAAACCTAATGCAAGTAGGACTTGTATTATGAGATTGAATAGGATTCAATCCTTATGGTTATTTAAAAGAACCTTTTCTAAAGTCCCTAGGCATCCAAACCAGCAGCCCACACTCCATAAAGGAACCCCCCACACCCTCTCTTCTCCTCCCTTTCTCTTCTCCTTTGGGCATCCCACATGCCCCACCTTTGGGCATCCCAAATCCACACACCCATAAGGGCTTTGGCATCCCCCTTTGAGTGCTAGTTTTTGATGTTTGATAGTAGCATATACAAGGGAGAAAGGCAAGAGAAGAAGAGAAGAAGAAGATCAAGAAAAGAGATCAAAGAGTTGATCATGATCCAGGCTTCGTTTCGATTCGCAGGCTGAATTTTCTTAAAGAAAAAAATTCAATCTTAAGAGGGTTGTTCTAAACTGAGTAGATACCCATAGAAAGATACTTGCGTGGCTAAGAGAGAGTCTCTTCTCTTTTAGATCCAAATTTGAAGAAAAAAATTGTGAAATAGATATGTGATTCAATAACATATTAAATTTCAGCATATGTATAATTTCAGCATATGAAATAGATCCTTGTGGTTTATGTTTTATACATACATGATATAGATTAAAAATATTTTAATCTACTATTCTACTATGGTATTTAAAAAATAAAATTTTAAAATACACATGTATGCCCCTACATACGAATTTCAATAGTGGTATCAGAGCCATGAATTTCATATGCTGAAATTGACATACATATTTTTAAAAGAGTTTCAAAATCTAATTTTTTCTTGATACATGAGATGTATAGATAAACTTTTAAATCTAAAATTTAATTTTAGATTTAATTTGAGAATATATAGTTGATATGTTAAAGTATGCATAGATATAAATTTTGATCTACAACGGTTTCTAGTTCATGTTCATATGATATGTAGATGCATGCATAAATTTAAAATTTTATATGATTTGATTCATGATTGATATATGAGATATGTGATTATATATTTAGATCATAAAATTACTTTCAATATGATTCATGATTAGTATATGAGATATATAATATCATGTATTGATCTGAATTTTATTTAGATCTGAATTTTACATGCATATATGAAATATATATTTGTATGTTAAAATTGAAAATTATTTTTATGATTTAAAACTTAACTTTAATACAAAGAATTTAGATCTAAAATTTAATTTTAGAATCTAAAATTTATGTTTGTGCATGAGAATTTTGGTTATGAAAAAATCAAAAATTAAGTCATGTAATAAGATTGCATCTAAGATTTTTGATTTGAATCATATGAGTTTAATTTGATTAAGTAATTCATGAAACTGAATCAAATATTGATTAGGATTAGATCAATTAAGTTATATGATCATACAATTATTGTTGATCAAATCGTTTAAATCTTATATGTAGAATCGATTAATCTAAGGACTTAATTTGGCTCATTGGTTTGAGTCCAATTCGCTTGAATTAACCTATTTGGACCAATTGACCTATTGGTGTCTCAGGCAAGTAATTGAGATGTGATTATTTAATTGGTTTCATTAGCTGATCAAATCAATTTATTGGTATCTAAGAAAAGCAATGGGGGGGACCCCATCGATCTCCACTTATCTAGTCAATTAGAAAGATTGGATCTTGAATAAGATTACTTGACGATTTGGTTTAGCCCATGCTAATTAGATTGATCATATGATGACTGATTAGATGAGATCTAAATCTAAATCTAAATCTCTCCATAAATATTAAGTCCATAGGTCTTCCATCATTGTAGATGTACGGGCATGCTACTAGTGTTGATTGTTCTTAGCTGGTTACAGTGGTTCAATTGCACCAGGAACACACAACCACTTTATTAGAAAAGAGTTGCTCCAAGATAAAGATGGGGTTAGGCCCAATAACTATTAGGTGAGGGACCCAGTGATAGCCTTGCACCTGCTTGTGAATGGTGGGTCAGGCTTAACTAAGGAGTGTAATCAATAACTGCTAGGTGAGTCCACATGACTTAGAGATCAAGTCACTACAACATGCTTAGAGAAGTATCTAGATAAAGAGTTGCCTACATATCGGTGTGCGTGTTATCCATAACTTTAGGTAAGGTGCATGACATCGGTGGGACCGCAGCACCCACTAGGAATCTTTTATCGCATTAGGGTTTTTGTTTCCTATTCGGAGAGTGGAGGGATATAAAAAATTAGTGAGAGTTATTATTTGCATCTTAAATTCTCTAAAAATAAATATAACATAAAAAGTATAAAAATTTAACTTGAATCTCTACTCTCACATTAAATAATGTCAGCCTCAAATCCTCTAGCCCGCATCTTTGAAACCAATCATTTGACCGAAACTAATTACAAAGACTGGCTCAAAAACTTTAGGATTGTCCTGACCTCAGAAAAATTAAGTTATATACTTGATTAGAAACTCATAGTGTTACCAAACAGTCCTACTGTCGAGAAAAGAGCTACTTTTGAAAAGTGAATAGATGAAGACAGTCGGATCCAGTGCTATATGCTGGCATCTATATCAAACAAGTTACAAAGCCAGCATGAGCATATGTCCACCACCAGAGCTATGATAACTCACCTACAAGAGTTGTATGGTGAGTAGAGCTATACTGTATACTTCGAAGTATCCAAGAGACTCTTCAACTTGAAGATACACGAACGGTAGTCTGTCCATAAACACTGTATGACAGTGATCAAGGATATTGAGGAGCTTGAGAAGCTCGGGCTTGATATTCAAAAAAATTATAGATGGATTTGATCCTTCAATCACTTATGAGTTTATATAGTCAATTTATTATAATTTTTTATATAAACAAATTCAATTGCACTATATCCAAACTGATCAACATGTTGGTCACTATGGAAAGAACCTTGAAGAGTTCAAGGGGCACTATTCTCACTGTGGAGTGGACTTCTTCCAAGAGAAAGTTTACTAAAAAAAAAGATAAAATCCACTAAGAAGCAGAAGAAAGTGAGTAAGCCAAAGAAGAAAGTTTCTAAGAAGGCTGAAGCAAAAGAAAAGTATTTTCATTGTGATGCTGAAGGCCACTGAAGGAGGAACTGTCCACTTTACCTGGAGAACCTAAAGATCAAAAAGGATGATAAACCTTCAGAAGGTATGCTCGTAATTGAATCTAACCTTACGGTTTCTTTTACTTTCAATTGGGTATTAGACTCTGCTCGAGTGCTCATATATATACCTCAATACTAGGTCTAATAGAAAGTAGGAGGTTGAAAAAAAATGACATGATCCTTAGGATCGGCAATGGAGCAAAAATTACTGCAGAGGCCATTGATATTTATCCTCTTCAATTATCGTCTGATTTGAGATTAGATTTAAAGGACTGTTATTATGTTCTTATAGTTAGTTAGAATTTGATTTTCATGTCTGTGCTAGCACAGGAAGGTTTTGAAATTAATTTCAATAAAGATTTTTATTTTATTTATTTATAAAATAAATTGATTGCATGAGGTCTTTTAATTGACAGTCTATACACTTGTATGTTGATGCGAATGTGAATTTAAACAAGTAAATAGTGAGTGCCGTAGGTCAAAAGAGACCCAAAGATGAAATTAACCAGAAGTACTTATGGCATCATAGACTAAGCTATATTGGAGAGGACAGGATAAATAAATTAAAAAAAATAAGATTCTTGGCTCTCTTAACCCAAAGTCATATCCAGATTGCAAATCTTGCTTTCGAAAAAAAATGGTCAAGTTACATTTTGTAGGATATGGTGAAAAGGTCATTGAGTTACTTGCCCTATTACACATCGATGTGTGTGGGCCATTTGATGTACAGGTCAGGGGTGGTTATATCTACTTCATTACTTTTACCGATAATTTGTCTAAGTATGGATATATGTATCTGATAAAATATAAATCTGAAGCTTTTGAAAAGTTTAAAAAATTTAGAAGTAAAGTAGAAAAATAAATTGGTAAACTCATTAAGGTTCTTCAATCTGATCGAGGAGGTGAATATCTTAGTCGAAAATTTTTTAGATATCTTAAAAACAATGGCATAGTCTCTCAATGGACTCCTCCCGGAACACCTCAGCTCAATGGGATATCCAAAAAGAGGAATAGAATCCTATTAGATATAGTCAGGTCCATGATGAGCTTCACTGATCTACCCTTATATCTTTGGGGATATGCTTTATTAACTGTCATTCACCTATTGAATAGGATTTCATTAAAGTCCATTCCTACCACACCGTATGAGATATGGTATGGTAAGAAGTCGAGTTTAGATTACCTTAAGACTTGGAGATATCCGACCTATGTCAAGAGATAGATGGCTGATAAATTGGAGGATAGATCTATAATAGCTCATTTTATAGGTATCCAAAAGAATCAATGGGATACTACTTTTACTTTCCACAAGATCACAATGTGATTGTGAGTCAGAACGCCATATTTTTAGAAAAATAGTTTATCTAAGATGGTGGTAGTGGGAGGTTAGTTGAGCTCGAAGAGAAGGTCTCTGAAGAGCAAAGAGCTATAGATCCTCAAGAATCTATTATTCATGAGCCAGTAGTTGGCATTACTCTACCACCTCATAGATCTAGCAGGGTCTCTCGATCTCCTGAAAGGTATATGGGTATGCTTATGGAGGAAGTAAAAGAAATGTTCCTTATGGGAGATAAGGATCATGATGATAATCCTAATACTTTTGATGAGGCGATGTCTGACATTGATTCTAAAAAATGGTTAGATGTAATAAAATTGACTTGATGCAATCGAACCAAGTATGGACCTTAGTGGATCCACCTGAGGGTATTGTACCCATTGGGTGTAAATGGATCTACAAAAAGAAAATAGGTGCCGATGATAAGGTGGAGACCTATAAAGCTAAGCTTGTGGCAAAAAGCTATATAGTCAGCATGAGAGCATTAACTATCAAGAAACCTTCTTGTTCGTAGTCATGCTGAAATCCATCCACACTCTGCTTGCTGTTGCAACTTATTATGATTATGAAATATGGCAGATGGATGTAAAAACTGCTTTTCTAAATAGATATTTTGAGAAAGATATCTATATGGAGCAGCCTTTGGGTTTCACATCTGGTGATGGTGATCACAGAGTCTGCAAGCTACAAAGGTCCATATGTAGATTAAAGCAAGCTTCTCAGAATTGGAATCATCATTTTGATGATGCGATCAAATCATTTGATTTCATCAAAAATGAAGAGAAACCATGTGTATATGAAAAGGTCAGTGGGAGTGCAATAATATTCTATGTATTATACGTGGATGATATTCTCCTCATTGAGAATGATATTCCAATACTGACCATGGTCAAAAGATGGTTGTCCAGAAAATTCTCTATGAAAGATCTAGGGGAAGCATCCTATATTCTCGAAATAAAGGTCTATAGGGATAGACCTAAACGGATGCTAGGCCTGTCCCAAAAGCTATATATAGAGAAGGTGCTGAAGAGGTTTAGCATGAAAACTCTAAAAGAGGACTTTTGCCTCTTAGGCATGGTATTAATCTTTTCAAGACGATGTGTCCGACCACATCTGAGAAAGTTCGGTGCATGAGCAGAATTTTTTATGCCTCAGCTATAGGGAGCCTCATGTATGTCATGCTATGTACTCGACTTGATATAGCCCTTGCTGTGATTGTCACGAGCAGGTATTAGTTGAATCCAGATGAAGAGCACTGGATAGCTGTGAAGAATATCCTTAAGTACTTGAGAAGAACTAAGAATTTTCTTAGTCTTTGAAAGAGGTTCTGAGTTGTGAGTCGAAGGGTATACTGACTCAGACTTTATATCTGATCCTGATGATAGAAAGTCTATGTCAGGATATGTATTCGTTTGTAATGGCACAGTCAGCTGGAAGAGTTTCAAACAACCCATCTGTTGGTGCAAAAATCCACTTGCGCCGGAGAAGCTGGAGTCGAGGAAGTCGCGGTCGCCGTCGGGACCTGCAAAGGAAGTCTAAACTGGAGGTGGGGTTGCTCCGGCAAGACCCTCCGATGCTCAAGTCAGTTCTCTGCCTCAACAAGAATGGAGTGCTCGAACGGAGAATTTAGCAGAGTTTTTAGATAAAAGATGAGAGCTTATAGAATAACGTATCTGGAGCCCCCTTTTATAGGCGGAGGGGGCAGTAGCCTGATAGTGACATCTATAACTGTCTGGCAGTGGGCTGCCCAGGGTCAGGCGGAGTTTGCTACGAAGAGTAGTGGAGTGGACCCGTGGCTATCATCGGGGTGTGCCACGTGGAGTCTGCCGCGGGGAGTGGAGCGGCGTCTGTTGTCGCGACTTGCCAGTGGATGGGAGAATCGTGCGGTATCCATCGCAGGAAGTGGAGCAGGATCGTGGCCGTTATTGTGGCCTGCCAGGGAGTAGTGGAGCTGCGCGAGATCCATCGTAGGGAGTGGAGTAGTGCTGTGACCGTTACTGCGGCCTGTCAGGGAGTGATGGAGCTACGCGGAATCCACCGCAGGAAGTGGAGCAGGATCGTGGCCGTTATTGTGGCCTGCCAGGGAGTGCAGATCCGCCGGCTGAAGTTCGACAGCGGTCGGAGCTGATGACGGAGTCTGGCTCCCGTAGGAGTCCGGGCGGAGTCCTCCTTGCGATTGGAGTCGTGGGGGGAGCCCGGCTCCCGTGGGAGTCCGGGCGGAGTCCTCTCGGAGTTGAAGTCACGGGTAGAGCCTGACTCCCGCAGGAGTCCGGGCGGAGTCTCCTGCAATCAAAATCAGGTGCGAAGTCCGACTCCCGTAGGAGTTCGGACGGATCTTACCGGCAGTCGAAGTTGGCGACGAAGCCCGACTCCCGTAGGAGTTCGGGCGGAGTCTACTTGCGGTTGAAGTTGTCGGCGGAGTCCGACTCTCGTAGGAGTCCGGACGAAGTCTGTCTGCAGCCGTTGGAGTCGAGGACGAAGTCCGGCTCCCGTAAGAGTCCGGGCGGAGTCTTCCTGTAATTAAAGCTAAAGGCGAAGTTTGGCTCCCGTAGGAGTCCGGACAAGGCTTACCGGCAGTTGATGTTGAGGATGGAGCCCGGCTCCCGTAGGAGTTCGGGCGGAGTCTACTTGCGGCTGAAGTTGTCGGCGGAGTCCGGCTCCCGTAGGAGTCTGGACGAAGTCTGTCTGCAGCCGTTGGAGTTGAGGACGAAGCCCGACTCCCGTAGGAGTCCGGGCGGAGTCTTCCTGCAGTTAAAGCTAAAGGCGAAGTCCAGCTCCCATAGGAGTCCGGACAAGGCTTACCGGCAGTTGATGTTGAGGACGGAGCCCGGCTCCCGTAGGAGTTCGGGCGGAGTCTACTTGCGGTTGAAGTTGTCGGCGGAGTCCGGCTCCCGTAGGAGTCCGGACGAAGTCTGTCTGCAGCCGTTGGAGTCGAGGATGAAGTTCGGCTCCCGTAGGAGTCCGGGCGGAGTCTTCCTGCAATTAAAGCTAAAGGTGAAGTCCGGCTCCCGTAGGAGTCCGGAAAAGGCTTACTGGCAGCTGTTGTTGAGGACGGAGCCCGGCTCCCGTAGGAGTTCGGGCGGAGTCTACTTGCGGAGTCTACCTACGGGAGCCGGGCTCCGTCCATGACACCAAGAAAAACTCCACCCGAACTCCTACGGGATCCGGGCTCCGTACACGACGCCAAGGAAGACCCCACCCGGACTCCTACGGGAGACGGGCTCCACCCGCGACTTCTGCAGCAAGGGCTGATGGTGGCGAAACTCGGCCACCCAACAAGATCGGATGAAAGAAAAAAGCCCCTCAGCGGCACCTCCTCGCTTCTATGCAACCCCGTGAAAAGCAGGGGGAGGGCCCTCTCTCTGAGAAGAGGAGGAAAATTAAAAAGGAAGGATGACGAACTACAACGGGAACAGATGAAGGATGAACCACACCAAAAGACCTAAAGGACTTCATCTCAACTGAAACGGAGGGTTCCTACCGAACACCCCGGCCTCTGAAAAGACTTTCGACACCGCTTAGGAAGACAATGACATCCCTGAAGTAATGCGGAGCCCAGACGGTCAAGCTCGGGCTTGCGGCCATGTACGACGAGAAAGGCGAGCTAACGCATCGACGACCGGGCACCCCCCCCCCCAACGACGTCTACATCAGACAGGTCAAACAACAAGAAAAGTTCGGCGAACGACAATTTAGCGCAACGCGCGGACGAGGTAACACAAAACACCCTTTTCATTCTATTTCTGATATACACGCTACAAAGCCCGAAAGGCCAAGGAAAGAAAGGCAAAACGACAAAAAGGGAAGTAAATACATGAAAAGACAGAAAGACGAAAAGAGCTCTAAGGAGGCCCGGCTCCCTCCGACCTAGAATTATCTACTCCATCCCTTAACCAGGACTGCCTTAGATTCTCAATTACTTCTTCTAGCTCTCCCCTTTTCTGCAGCACGTCCTGGAGCGCCCGACAAAGTTGCTGGCTCGCGGCCTCCGCCTCTCGACGCCTCTTCCTCAAGACCTCGGATTCTGCCTCTGCATCCGCGACGGCCCGCTGCTCGTATGCCAGTTGGATCTTCAGTTGTTGTAGCTCAACTGTCTTTTCCCCGAGGGAGACAGAAATCTCCTCAACGGTGCCTCTTAGGGCTTGGAGCTCATCAGAATCTCGGGCGGAAGTAAGCTGTGCCCTGCTAGCCAGCTGCCTCTGGAGACGGACGACTTCATCGGCCGCCGCCCTGAATCTCCCTTTATATTCTTCCACCTGCTTGCACCAGCTAGCCCGATGCACGTCGTGGCTCACCTCGGCGTCCTGAAGCTGCTGCTGAAGGTCAGAGACCTTCTTCGATCACTTCTGGTCATCGTCGACCCGGGCCAAGAGTCGGGATGAATTTTCTTCCAGCTGGCCAATCCTCCCCTTCGCAGCTGACAGTTCCACCTTGAGGGTGCTGATCCTGGTGGCCTGGGCTCAAATTTGATCGCTGGCACTCTTCTTGCATTCCTCGAGTTCCTTCGCGAAGTCCGCCTTCCTCCGGCTATACTCCATCATCCCCTTCACGTGGAGATTCCGAAAGCGGGTGGCCTCAGCGGTGGCTTCAGAATGACCTTCTCTCAATCGGCGGAGCTCGCCTTCCATCTTCTTTAACTTCTTTGTCAGGTGAAGGACTTCCTTCTTCAGTCGCTGGATCGTCGATTTCAGCGGGACCCCCAGGGGCAGGGGGAGTGCTTCTGCAGGACACTGCCATCGGAAGGCAAAAGCGTCAAAGCACGACTCATTGCAGGAAGGAGAATAGAGAGAAGGAGGGGGGAGAGGAGAAGCCGTTCGCAACAAGAAATTCAACTTTATTGATTGGATGATTTTTGAAGACAAATAGAAAAGAAAAATTGCGACGAAATAAAGGTACAAGATCGGAGGTCTCAGACCTCGGGGGCGGGGGTTGGAGAACTCGGCATCACCGGCAAGGGGGCTGCGACAGCAGTGGCGGCTGGAGAGGGACCGGTCTCGTCTTCAGACTCCTCTCCTAGGAAGCTGAGGTCGAGCTCTGGAAATTTTCTGGCCACCTTCTCTTGGCAGAGCTCGAACCCCTTTATGAACACTTCCTGGCCAAATTGGACCTTCAGGTCCCTCATCTCCGCAGAGGCCTTGAATTCCTCTATCGCAAGGGCTCTGGCCTCCGAGACCAGGATCGGAGTTTGCTCGACCAAGTTGGTGACCTTGGCCTCCACCTTTCTCACCGATTCCTCCAAGGTCTGCCTCTCCTCCTCCCGAGCTCGCTTCTCTCTTTCCAGGGCCTCCTGGAGGGCGACTGCTTCGGCCGTCTTTGCTTGGAGGCGAGCAACCTCGGCCTGACAGCGTTCCTCCACCTGGAGGATGTCCCTCCTTGCATGGCTCACCGCCTCGATATAGGCGAGGAGCTGGTGCCCAATCTGCAAGGGCGGCTAGGGAATTAAAACAAAGGCCGAATAGCCATGTAAATGAAGATCCGCTTACCTCAAGGAAGGACCCCAAAGAGTCCCAGGCCCGCTGCTCAGGATCGACGCGGTCGATCCTCTCAACGACATCAGGCAGAATGCAGCCGTCGATCAGCCGCCTGATCAAGTCCCTATCATTGAAGGGATTCTCCGACCCCTCTTCAGAGCAGAGGGACTCATCCACAGCAGTTCGGCGGCTACTCGCCCTGCGGGCCACCAATTTCCTTCTTTTCCTCTCGACTATGGGCGCCTCCGTGGGGCGGACCCCCGAAACGGGGGCCCCAGTTGGCGGACTCCTCGAGGAAGCCCGGGGAGCCGTTGGCTCGGCATCTGAGGGAATGTCGATGGCCGGGGCCACCTGGACGGGTGCAGCTAAGCTTGACTCCTCCGCCCTAGCCCTCTTCGCCGACCCAGAGGTCGCAGCACCCTTTCTCTTGTGGGCCCTAAGGCCCCTGGCAAGCATCCGCGCTGCTTCGGTGTCCATTCCTAAAAAAAAAAAAAAAGAGAAAAAAAAAAAGAGAGAGAGAAAAGGAAAGAAGAAAAAGAAGCAAGCCAATCAGTCAAGAGTCAATAAAAAAAGAGAAAAAAAAAGAGAAGAAAGGGGGAAGAAAGAAAGAAAGAAACAGAGGAGAAAAAGAGAGAGAAGGAAGAAGAGGTAAAAAGAGAAAGAAAAAGGAGAAAGGCATGAAAAGAGAAGATAAGGTAAAAGATGAATACTCGCTGGATCCTGGAGACTCAGGCCGATGTTGAAAAGAAATTGCTCCCTCAGAAGATTGGGAAGGGAAGGAGCGGAGTAAGCTAGAAGCTTCCGGGCAGCCTGGAGGTCATCCTCCCCCAGGCTGGGGGCCCGGCGGACAGAATCCCTCAGAGAGCCCCAAGGGGGCAGGCCCAGTCTCAAGGTTGGGCAGTGGACGAAGAGATATTTCCCCTTCCAATTGTGGATTGAAGAAGGGGCGCCTTTCAGCAACCCCTTCTTGCCGAACTGGGGGGAGAAGTACCACCAGTCCTTCGTCGAAAAATGGCGCTTAAAAGTATAGAAGTGCCTAAACAGGGAGAGGGACGGTTGGACCTCGACTACGTGGCAAAGGGAGAGAAATCCTATCAAAAACCTAAAAGAATTCAGGGCCACGGAAGCCAAGGAGATGTCTAAGAAGCGGAAGAGGGCAACAACAAAGGAGGGAAGCGGAAGCCGGAGTCCGATGCGGAACGCTTCCTGGTACAGACAAAAACGATCAGATGGGGGAGTGCTGGCCCGGTCAGAAGGGCCAGGCAGCTCCAGGTCGTACTCCGGAGGAACTCCATACTGAACCCTTATCAGAAGGAGTTCCTCCGAGGTCAGGGAACATGGAATGGCGCCCGGTGTAAAAATTGGGCGGAGCCCAACCCCAGACGCAGGTTCGTCTACAGAGCAGGGGACCTGGGGGTTTGAGGCGGAAGGGCTCCCAGAACTACAGGGAGCGGAAGAGCCGGAGGACATTTTGGGAAGTTTCGAAGGAGGGCTTTAAAGGTCCCTAGGAAGACGGACAGGATGGGGGATGAGAGGCCACAGGAAACTAACTCGAAGGGATGCAAAAAATAATGACAGAGAAGAAGTCCCTAGGCGGTGGGAAGAAGGTTGAAGGTGCTGGAACTAACCTATATCGCTCTGAGGGACCAGAGGGATGAAGACAGGGACGGTTTGGAAGACACCTACGGCTCGAAAAGATGCCCACTGAAATAGGGCTCTCGAAGAGAAGGCAGACACTGATAGAAACTCTGGAATGGAATAGGGCACCTAAAGGTGGGAGGACGGGTTTAAATAGACCCTGGGATCCGATGCCATAATGATCACGAATCCCCCCAAGCCAGTCCGCATCCGGCACGTGTCCCACTCCCCCCGGCAGGCGGCTAAAAGCGGCTGATGGATCAGCAGGGCCATTATGGCACCGTACCTGGGCCAGTGTACCGGCGAGAATTTCGAAGGGTCCCTTCGTATCGCCCCAATCCGAAAAGACTCCAGCACGCGCACATTTAATGCCAAAATATCTGGGGGCGGCAGTGCGCGGGATTTGAGGGGACGGTTTCGACTGTGCCCATCTCTCTGTACTTCCTTCGTTCGAAATTCAAACTCGGAAGTAGGGGGACTGGTGTTGGGTATAAAATACCCATAGCCGAAGCCCTCAGCAGGATCAGCTCAAAGTAGACTCCATCCGAACTCCTATGGGAGTCGGACTTCGCCTTTAGCTTTAATTGCTGGAAGACTCCGCCCGGACTCCTACGGGAGCCGGGCTTTGTCCTTGACTCCAATGGCTGCAGACAGACTTCGTTCGGACTCCTACAGGAGCCAGACTCCGCCGACAACTTCGACCGCAAGTAGACTCCGCCCGAACTCCTACGGGTGCCGGGCTCCATCCTCAACAACAGCTGCCGGTAAGCCTTGTCCGGACTCCTACGGGAGCCAGACTTTGCCTTTAGCTTTAATTGCAGGAAGACTCCGCCCGGACTCCTACGGGAGCCGGGCTTCGTCCTCGACTCCAACGGCTGCAGACAGACTTCGTCCGGACTCCTACGGGAGCCGGACTCCGCCGACAACTTCAACCGCAAGTAGACTCCGCCCGAACTCCTACGGGAGCCGGGCTCCGTCCTCAACATCAACTGCCGGTAAGCTTTGTCCGGACTCCTACGGGAGCCGGACTTCGCCTTTAGCTTTAACTGCAGAAAGACTCCACCCGGACTCCTACGGGAGCCGGGCTTCGTCCTCGACTCCAACGACTGCAGACAGACTTCGTCCGGACTCCTACGGGAGTCGGACTCCGCCGACAACTTCAGCCGCAAGTAGACTCTGCCCGAACTCCTACGGGAGCCGGGCTCCGTCCTCAACATCAACTGCCGGTAAGCCTTGTCCGGACTCCTACGGGAGCCGAACTTCGCCTTTAGCTTTAATTGCAGGAAGACTCCGCCCGGACTCCTACAGGAGCCGGGCTTTGTCCTCGACTCCAACGGCTGCAGACAGACTTCGTCCGGACTCCTACGAGAGCCGGACTCCACCGACAACTTCAACCGCAAGTATACTCCGCCCGAACTCCTACGAGAGCCGGGCTTCGTCGCCAACTTCGACTGCCGGTAAGATCCGTCCGGACTCCTACGGGAGCCGGACTTCGCACCTGATTTTGATTGCAGGAGACTCCGCCCGGACTCCTGCGGGAGCCAGGCTCCGCCCGCGACTTCAACTCCGAGAGGACTCCACCCGGACTCCCACGGGAGCCGGGCTCCCCCCACGACTCCAACCGCAAGGAGGACTCCGCCCGGACTCCTACGGGAGCCAGACTCCGTCATCAGCTCCGACCGCTGTTGAACTTCAGCCAACGGATCTGCACTCCCTGGCAGGCCACGATCCTGCTCCACTTCCTGCGGCAGATTTCGTGCAGCTCCATCACTCCCTGACAGGCCGCAGTAACAGTCACAGCACTACTCCACTCCCTACGACGGATCTCGCACAGCTCCACTACTCCCTGGCAGGCCACAATAACGGCCACGATCCTGCTCCACTTCCTGCGACGGAGACCGCGCGATTCTCCCATCCGCTGGCAAGTCGCGACAACAGACGCCGCTCCACTCCCCGCGGCAGACTCCACGTGGCACACCCCGGTGATAGCCACGGGTCCACTCCACTACTCTTCGCAGCAAACTCCACCTGACCCTGGGCAGCCCACTGCCAGACGGTTACAGATGTCGCTATCAGGCTACTGCCCCCTCCGCCTATAAAAGGGGGCTCCAGATACGTTATTCTATAAGCTCTCATCTTTTATCTAAAAACTCTGCTAAATTCTCCGTTCGAGCACTCCATTCTTGTTGAGGCAGAGAACTGACTTGAGCATCGGAGGGTCTTGCCGGAGCAACCCCACCTCCGGTTTAGACTTTCTTTGCAGGTCCCGATGGCGACCGCGACTTCCTCGACTCCAGCTTCTCCGGTGCAAGCGGATTTTTGCACTAACACCATCATAGCGGATTTGACCACAGAGACTGAGTATGTCGCTGCTTCGAATGTTGCAAATGAAGGCTTCTAGTTCAAAACATTCATCATGAAACTTGGGGTTATGACATTGGATGCTATACCACTTTACTGCGACAACAATGGAGCCATAGTACTTGCTAAGGAGTCGAGGTCTCATCAGAAATCAAAGCACATCGAGCGGCAGTATCATATCATATGCGAATATCTCGAAAAGAAATATGTTGAGGTATAAAGAGTAGACTCCGCGGATAATGTGACAGACTTGCTGACAAAGCAATTGAGCCAATCAAAAATGAAAGTCCACCTTGAGAAGATGGGATTTAAATTAGTGGCCAATTGGCTTTAGTCCGAGTAAAAGATTGTTAAATGTATGTCCTAGAAGCCAATATGGTTGATACATTGTAATAAATTTAGGACATAATTTTATACTTAATATATTGATTTGATCAATAAAAGAGCAAATTTATTCTTCATTCAAGTGTGATGTATCCTTGAATCATCCATGAAATTAACTTCGATATATATTCTCAAAATATTGAGAATTAGAGACATGTATTTTATTCCTAAATACTCTCAATCATAGGATCATCATGAGGATGATGATCAATTTGGATAGATCGATGCATATATCACTTCTTTCAGGATAGATGAGTCTCTACTCTACAGTGTAGAGACACTGGACGATGAGTGTGGGTAGTTGTTAGAAAATAATTAGTACTGAGTGTGACCATACGAGAGATCACTTGGATTTCTATTCAATCGTTAGTAATTATCTTGATGCTGTAGTTGTGTGAATGATCTTTTGATCTGAGATGGTACTACTACTCATAGTGAGGCTGCTGGAGTTTGACTGACACATAAATATAGGTCTCAATGAGCCCTTGTAGTGGATGTTGGTGACAGTTGATCCACTGTAGGAGGAGGATGCGCATCAAGATGGGATCTATCAATCTTGATAGAGAATAGTCCTATGAGATTTGAGAGGCTAAGTCTGAGAATCTGTGGCCACAGTAGTGTGATTGGTGGAAAGAAGTTTCCATAGAAATCATAATTGGACTTGAGCTGATCGAATCTATCATATGACAATGTTGAGGTTTGATGATTTATCTATGACCTGTCATCTAGTCGGACTCACAATAGAGGGACTGAATCATATGCTAACTACACCTTGAGATTCATTTTTGGTTCTACTGGGTTGCCACTACATACTGCTAGGTGTCACTGAAGGAACCAGATCTAGGATTTCAGGGTTAGATCTTGAAACTTTTTCAAGATCAGGCAGTGAAAGACTAAAATAAATCAAAAATTTATCTTATAAAATTAGAGAATCTCTAGATCTAAGATCCTATTACATGATTATTATGTGGTATTAAATCAAAAATTAAAATATAAAAAGCAAGAACTACATGTTGATCATATCAACATGTTTCTATACTACATCTAATGTATGTAAAATATAATAGGTCAGATCTATTATCTTGCAAGTTAGATGTTCTAACTTTGCTGATCTAGGCTTGAGGATGATGTTGCAAGTTGTACATGCATCCGATCTCTAGGAGTCATCCACATGAGCTCACGAATCACGATCAGAAGTCCTGATCCAGGAAATCAGCACAATATTCTAGTACTGCGCTGATCCTTCTTCGATGGTCGATCAGATGTCTCCTTCTTCTTGATTTGGACTCTTTCAATGATAAAAAATAGGAGAAAGAGTTTTAGATGAGACACTCTCAGAAAGCTTACAGAAGGAGGAAGGGAAGAGATGAACCCAGCAACTCTAAAAGAAGACCCTCTTCTTCTTCTATTTGCTCTAACCCAAACACCTAGTTTTGTGTCTATTAGATCTCCACACCCCAAGACTCTTTCTTCTTGATTTTTGGATGTCCCAAAGGACTCTCAATGCTCTATGTTTTACAAAAATTTCATATAGAAATTTATTTTAAACAGAGAGATATGAAGAGGCCTTATCTAGGTCAAATATCTAGTCAAGGATTATCCAAACAAGGCAAGACAAGGGGCGCCCAACTCTTGGGCGTCCCCTCCTTCTTTTTTTTCTGTGGACCACCATCAAAGGGCACATATTATGTGCCATAAAATTTAAAAAAATCTCAAAAAAAAATTAGATAAAATCAGTGCCATAAGGAAAGAGTTTTGGTTTCCTAAAACTCTATCTCATAGAATTTGAAATCCAAACTAATTCCTACTTTGACTTGATCCACAATCACATTCCATGTAAAAGAGAAAGAAGGAAAAGCTTTGGGCATGCGTGAAGGCCTGGGAGAGAAGGTTTTACCACATAAAATAAGAGAGAGTGGGCGTGGGGGGCTAAGGTGGTGCAAGGTGGAATCCTAGTCTTACTAGGATTCAATCTATGACTTGTTCAAATTTGGTTTCTCAAATCAAATCAAATCAAAATCAAATTAACTTAATTAAAATAGATATTAATCTAATTAAAAATATAATTTAATTAGATTAAATTAGATTTAAATTTGATTTAATTTTCTAATCGAATTAGAAATTAAGTTGACCCAAGTCCTAATTGAACTAGGACTAATTTTTTCTTGCACTTGGCTTATCCAATAAATCAATTGGACTTGATCCAATTAAATTCAAACTAAATTTAATTAAATTATATTCAATTAGACTTAATTTTAGCCTATTTTCTTAATCAAATTAAGTCAATTAGCAATCAAATTACGAATCGATCCTCCTGCAACACTTGCACTAGGTTAAATGTCAATCGTATTGATCGTTTAACCCTAGAATGATTCTTAATCATTGATCAACCATTTGATCAGATCGTGAACTCTAATATATGTACCCTTATAGGTTCAAATCTAAACCCATAGTATAAGAATAAATTTTTATACCAATCGAAGTGACCATCTAGCAATGGTACCCGACGGCCGGATAGGTCGAATGTGTAGAACAACATCCTTAGAACTCAGGCAGATATAGTTTTCATATAATTTATCTCCTTGATCAAAATGCTCATAGGATACCTCAGAGTTCAACTATCAACTCTGATCAGGTTGTCCACATTGTATTTCAAAATATCAAATCCATCTGATGGATTATTCAGGCTAAGATTTTGCTAAATTGAAATACAGCGACTCATTCTTCTTCAACTCTTGGAGTGATCAATCCCATCTTGATCACACTCTAACTTTGTAAGTATTTAACTATGCCCAAAAGCCTTTCATCACTGAATTAGAAATTCAGTTAGTCTAGTACCAAAGCACAGTGAGTTGCTTGTAAGTCATTGAGGCGATCTTAGATCTAAAGGACACTTATACCTATATCCCATCAGAGATATTCTCGATAGTAAAATGCTCTAGAGTTGGTCATGTTCAATGATGATGTACCCTTACATCTCATCTGTATGTCATACCAGTATCTCTACACTCCTTGGTTAAGAGGACAACCAACCCATATGGCCTACAGTGACCTATGCTTGATAGAAGCTATCGTCCTTATAAACAGTCCATCATTTGGTCGTGAATAGTTTTAAAGACTAATCGATAAATCTTCTCTTTATCGAACTTATATAGTCCTAAGGACTTCATCACAATAACGGAGTTCATTAGAAGATGAAAACTTATGATGAAAATATCAAAATATATTTTTTTTATTAACAAATCAATTACAATACAAGGTTGCTCAACCATCAACAGGTTGACGATTGACTTTTGGGATATATTTTCCAACAATCACTGATGGATTGTGAGAACTTACTAGGGTTGTTCTGGATTGACAATCCTTGATGAGTTAGAGTGAAATTATTTCGATCCATTAAAAAGAGTTTCAATGATACTTTGATAAAGATCATTGTATATCTCACTATCAAATAGAATTAAACCTATAGGGTCATACAACAAAAGGATTAGGACTAGAATTAGCAATTGGACTTATGAAATATCAATTGGGTTTAGAAAAATCCGATAGGGTTCAAGGTAACCTTACTAGCACATGGTTGGATCTAATTTTTTCTTTACGTTTGGATTTTTTATTTGATATGATAATTCAAACTTAATTATTTATTAATAACCTAAATGAATTAGATTCATTGAACTCCAATTATTGAGTGTCTAAGATTTTGGATCAATTGAATTAAGGGTGTAAGTCCTTAATTAATATTCCTTGATAGTTTAGTTGGGGCACCACCTTGATTGGATCAAGTTGGGCGTGTCCCATCTTTAGAGAGCGTGTAGACCCTTTATGGGGCATCCCTTGGGTGCACTTTGGGGTATGTTTATGTGGGTGCAAGGGCTTTAAGAGTTGGCACCTAAAAGGATTCCTAAAGGAAGTTGAATAACTTAAGTTATTAGAAAACCTAATGCAAGTAGGACTTGTATTATAAGATTGAATAGGATTCAATCCTTATGGCTATTTAAAGGGACCTCCCCTAAGGTCTCTAGGCATTCCAAACCAACAGCCCACATGCCACAAAGGAACCCCCCACGCCCTCTCTTCTCCTCCCTTTCTCTTCTCCATTGGGCGTCCCACACGCCCCACCTTTGGGCATCCCAAATCCACACGCCCATAAGGGCTTTGGCATCCCCTTTTGAGTGCTGGTTCTTGGTATTTGGTAGCAGCATATACAAGAAAGAAAGAAAAGAGAAGAAGAGAAGAAGATCAAGAAAAGAGATCAAAGAGTTGATCATGATCCAGACTTTGTTCAGATTCACAGGCTGAATTTTTTTAGAGAAAAAAATTCAATCTTAAGAGGGCTGTTTCAGATTGATCCTGAGTGGATACCCATAGAGGTGAGTACTCGCACGGCTAAGAGAAAGCCTCTTCTCTTTCAGATCAGATTTAAAGAAAAAAATTATAAAACAGATATGTGATTCGATCACATGTTAAATTTCAGCATATGAAGTAAATTCTTGTGGTTTATATTTTATGCATGCATGATATAGATTAAAAGTGTTTTAATATACTATTCTGCTATGGTGTTTAAAAAAAAATTTGAAATACATATGCATGCCCTTACATATGAATTCTAACAATTTTGATGATGAAATATAGCAAATGAATATGAAAATGGCATTCCTGAATGGATATTTTGAGAAAGATATCTATATAGAACAGTCGTTTAGTTTCACTTCTAGTGATAGTGATCACAAGGTTTGCAAACTGCAAAGGTCTATTTATGGACTCAAGCAAGCATCTCAGAGTTGGAATGCACATTTCAATGATGTAATCAAATCGTTTGATTTATCAAGAACAATGAGGAACCATGTGTATTTAAAAAGGTCAGTGGGAGTACTGTCACTTTTCTCATATTGTATATGGATGATATCCTCCTAATTGAGAATGATATTTTCATGTTAACCTCGATCAAAATCTGATTGTCTAAAAAAATTTTATGAAAGACCTAGGAGAGGCATCTTTTATTTTAGAGATCAAGATCTATACAGATAGATCTAGAAGCATGCTAGGATTGTAACAAAAGATATACATTGAGGAGATGTTGAAAGGATTCAGCATGAACTCCAAAAGAGGACTTGTACCCTTCAAATATGGTTTCCATCTCTCTAAAAAAATGTGCTCCAACACATTAAAAGAGATAGAGCACATGAGCAAGATCCCTTATGCTTTGGCTATAGGGAGTCTCATATACGCCATGCTTTGTACACAACTTGATATTTCCCATGTTGTGAGTGTCACGAGTAGATATCAATCGAATCTAGAGGAAGAACATTAGACTTCTATAAAATGTATCTTTAAGTACTTGAGAAGGACTGAGGATATATTTTTGATCATTGATAATAAAAAATTGAGAGTACAAGGTTATATTGATTCAGACTTTATGTCTGACGTTGATGATTAAAAATCCACATCGGACAGTATTTTCTTATGCAATGGTAGTGCTGTAAGCTGGAAGAGTTTCAAGTAGTCTGTTATTGCAGACTCCATCATAAAAGCAGAATACATCGTCGCATTAGAAGCTGCTAAGGAGGTGTTATGGTTCAAGAAGTTTGTGGTGGAGCTAGATGTGATGCCATCAGATAACATCCCACTCTTCTACAACAACAACAATACCATAGCCCTTGCTAAGAAGTCGAGTGTTAGAAAATATATCCTAAAGCCAATCGTTTGACGATTGTGCTAATTATAAATAAATATGAATTGATAAATAATAAAAATTATTTGACTTTTTTCATCATATGGTGACATCTTCTAACGAACTCCTATATTGTGATGAAGTCCTTAAAACTATTTTGATCGATAAAGAAAAAATTTATCATGTAGTCCTTAAACTGGTTCATGACCAAACGATACGCTATTACTAGGATGATAGCGATATCAAGTATAGGTCGTTGTGTGCCATATGTATTGATTGTCCTTATAACCAAATGATGTGGAGACACTGATATGGCATACAAGTGAGATGTAAGAGTACATCTCATTGAACATGACCAACTGCGAAGCACTCTGCTGTCAAGGGTAGCTCACAAAGGGTATGGATATAAATATCCCTCCAATCTGAGATCACCATGATGACTTGCAAGCAATTCAGTGTACTTTGGTGCTAGACTAACGAAGTTTTAAATTCAATGATGGAAGATTTTTGAGTACAGTCAAGTACTTATTAAGTCAGTACATGAATCAAGATGGAATTGATTCCTCCGAATTAGTAGGAGTTAATGTATCAATATATTTTAATTTAGCAAAATCTGGATCCAAATAATCCATGTGATTGATTTGAAAGATTAGATTATAATGTGGATGACTTATCTGAGTTTGACAATTAAATTTTAGGTCTCCTTGAGCATTAGGATGAAAGAGATAAATTATACAGTAACCATATACCAGTAAGTTTTTGAATGTTGCTTCGCCATCATTCGACCTATCTGGACATCGGGTCTCATTATTAGATGGTTACATCGATTGGTTTAAAAATTTATTTCTATACTATCGGCTTAGGTTCAAATCTATAGGGTCACACTCAAAAAAAGTTTCTAACTAATCATGTGACTGATCAACAATTGAGAATCATTCAAGGACTTAATCGTCAATTCGATTGATGATTAACCTTATGCAAAAGTTACAATAAATATATTCACAAAGTATTAGTAAATTAATAAAAAATTAACTAGTAATTAGATTATTAATTGGCTCAATTTGATTAAGTAAAGAGAATTAGATAAAATCTAATTGAATAAGATTCAATTAAGTTTTATCCGATTAAGTTATGAGATGACCTAATCACTAAGGAAGAATTATCCCTGATTTGATTAGGATTTTAGTTCCATCAATTCTTAATTTGATTGAGATTTGATTAAAAAATTATGAATCTAATTAGATTAAATTTTATCAATTTTATTTGGGTTAAACCAGATGTGATTTGGTTTGGATTCAAATAAGGAAACCAAGAGTCCATATTGTATTGGACTCTTCCTTCCCTTGTACCATAATTTTTGATGCCATTCTTCTTCACACACAAATAGCTTTTGTATGAGATTTTTTCATGCCAAAAAATCCCTCACTCTCTCTATCTCACATCCAAAATTGGATGAGGTTTGGTTTTATTTGGTATGTTCAAATGAGATTTGAATTGGATACCATACAAATAATGTTTGATATTATCTACAAAAGCTTACCACCAACTTTTTTCTTTCTCCTTATGTGTACAATATTTTGAGGAGGTTTCTTACTATGGGAAATCAGTTAGAGAATTTATTTACCATGAAAAATTATGAAAGGAGGCATCCCATGTTTTTTTGGGCATGTATTGGCATAGAATTATAAGAGGGGGCAACACATCTTGATAGAGTCTAAGATCTCTTGGACTCTTCACCCAACTCCTTACATGCCTAATAAAAAGGATTTTTATTCTTTCTTGTGTGTGTGTAAGAGACCAAGAGAAGGGCTTTCATAGTGAGAAGTCCTTGGGTGTGGGTTCTAGTGTGAAAAGAGAAGGAGAGTCCTTTATATTTGGGTGTGCGCAAAAAACTAGGTTTCTAGGGTTTTATTCCTAAGGGTTTGGGAAAAGAGAAAAAATAAGAAAAAAATTATTTTTTTCTCTATCTTTCTTTTACCTCTTCATCTCATCCAAAAGATCATCTTCAACCTCTGAAAGATTCAAGAGATTTGAAAAAAAAGATACAGATCAACCAAGGAGAAGATCTTCGCGCGAACTAGCATTCTCGAGAAGATCGATCAGATTAGAGTTTCGAGTGGACTTTTCATAGAGGTCGGATATGTATGCGGCTGTAAATAATTAGCAAGAATCATTTTTATCACATCTCTTAGCAGTGATGATAGTCAATCCTCACTCAGATATCGAGTTTTGAACTCAGATAGAGGTAGATTTGATCTACTGCTTATATCCATGCATGCAGATTTTATCATGTGATTATTTTAGATTTTATATGCAACGTATCATGTCATAGATTTTAGAATAAGTTAATTTAATGATTAGATCATATACATGTTAGATTAATATGATTAATCTAGTTGTCTTCCACTGTATTTTATTTCAAAAATTTTTGAAATACATGCATGAAATTGCCTACATTTTCTAATAATGGTATTAGAGTCTAAGTTCATTATGATATATATATATATATATATATTAAATTTTAATTTTAATTTTATTTAGATCTGATATATGATATCTTAGATCTAAATTTAATTAATGATTGATCATACAAACTAAAATAAGATTATCCTACTATAGGGTTTATCCCTTATAGTGAACAGGTTGTCCTAGTTTGTACTGATCTCTGATAAAATCTGATTTTATATATTACATGTAATATTTATAATCTGATTTAGATATGATTTAAAGTTATGATTAGATCTGTTGTAATTTAGATTAGATCTAAATTCAAGCATATATGATATGTGATTAGATTAGATGATCCGATTAGCAAGTACATGGATTGGATTGATCACCAGGCCATCCGATCATAGGAGCAAGAAAGATTTAAAGGCCCTCTCTTTTCATTCGATGGGGTACTCTTATGATGTACAAGGGTGCCATATGATTAAATCTCATGATGAAAAATGCAAAAGGAAGAACTTATTTTTTTGCAAAATTTTAGATCTTGAAACCCTAGATTTGTTATATGTGATACAAAGTTGTATGAAAAATAAAATACCTAATCTATATGATTAAAATTATTTTAATCATAAAAAAATAAAATCTTGAATTATAAAAAAATTTAAATATGATCTAAAAGATATTTATGATTGATTTTTTTTAAAAATTATGTAAGATTTTTCAAATCTGAAACTCCTTGAATCGTGCTCGCACAATTACTGAGCCGATCTAGTTTTGAACTAAGTTGACCCAGTCCTCTTGTATAGCCAGCTCAATGTTGATTGAGTTGACCCAATTTTAGAATAAAAAAATTTTACATAATATTTATTGTAAATTATTTATAAAATAAAAAATTAAAATTATTTCAAATCTAAACCTAAATCCATGTTGATGTTGAAACTTAATTAAGAATTAAGTATAGAATCGATTATATTTAGAATTATGATTTAAGATCTAATGACATTACATAAAACATGGGGGCATGGGTTAGCTTAAATTAGGTCCTCTTAATTGGGTTAGATCTAAGATTAGAATCAAAGAGTTAATGGACCAAGTAAAGAAATTGATTAAATCTATCCAAATATTGAATTAGATTAAATTAGAATTTCTCTAAAACTAATACAATAGTTGTAGATGGTCAAGTCCATATCTTTGATTAGACCAAATGAATCTTGATTGTGGCTTAGTAGTTGAATCTAAATCATTAGGTTGGTCAAATCAAAACTAATTAATCAATTAGTGTCTAAGATAAGTTTGACAATTCGATTAGTAATTTTTAATTGGGAGTAGCTTATCTGATTATTTCGATGGTGTCTAAGACAAGCTTAGCAGACCCTCCCATCAATCTCACTTATTAGATCAATTTGGTGAATTAAGTTTTGATTAGATCATTAAGTGATTCGAGTTAACCCATGCCATTAAGGTTGATCAGTGTGACTGATCTAGGTGCCATTTCAATCAGCATGACCCTATTCTGATTCAATGACTTGGTGAAGTTATTAGAAAGATTATGGTCTACTGATTGATCTCTTCTTCTTTTTTTTTAAAATTAATTAAATTTTTTAAATTATTAGATCTCTAAAATAAGCTGGTTGTGGTAATAACTAAATCATAGCCTCCCATTAAGGTGAATGGTAATGGATCCATTATTTCTAATTGACATTGCAGGCGCTATCCGTCTGGTGTTCTCTCTGAATGATAAAATTATCATTTATCATATGATGACTCTGTTGTACTATCTGATAAATGGTTGGGTTGACCGAGCCATCCTCAGACCTGATCATTCATTAGTTAGAATCACTGAATAGGTTCATATTAATGGTTTGACCTAATCAAAATTTTTAATGGAGGCCCATCATCTACTGAAATAAAATCTAAAACTAAATTAATTATTAAAAATTATTTAGAAAAATAATTGGTTGAGAACCTACCTATAGGTCACTATAAGAAAAGAGATTTTTTATGATAAAAATATTTACGACAGAAAATATTTTCATCGCCAATAAGTTTATTTATGATGAAAAACTAAATTCATCACTAATAATAAAATATTTATGATAAAAAAAATTTTTCATCATAAATAGCTTCATATTTGTGATAAAAAAAATTTATCATAAATATAAATTATTTGTGATGATTATTTTTATCATAAATAATAAAATATTTATTTTAATTTTAAATTTTTAAGTATTAGTGATGAAAATAGTTTCATTATAAATAATACAAGTATTTATGATGAAAACTCATTTTTTATAGTAAATATAAGTTATTTACGATGAAAAATTTTCATCATTAATATTTGAAAAAAATAAAAAATTTAAAAATTATAGATTATATGTGATAAAATTTTTTCATCATAAATAATTGAGTATTTTTAATAAAAACTAAATTTTCATCACAAATACCTCTCTATTTATGATGAAAACTTTTCATCATAAAAAATTGAAAAAATAAAAAATTTAAAAAAATTAAAAATTAAAGATTATTTGTGATAAAAATATTACATTGTAAATACTCAAGTATTTGTGATGAAAAAAAAAATTTCATCATAAATAGTTGTTATTTATGATGAAAAATTTTTATCAGTAATATTTAAAAAAAATAAAAATTTAAAAAATTTAAAAATTATAGATTACTTGTAATAAAAATGTTACGTCATAAATAATCCAATATTTATGATAGAAAATTACTTTTTATCACAAATACATTATTATTTATGTTGAAAATTATTCATCGCTAATACATGAAAAAATAAAAAATTTAAAAACTATAGATTATTAGTGATAAAAATTTTTCATCATAAATAGTATAGTATTTGTGATGAAAATCTATTTTTCATCATTAATACATGACTATTTATGATGAAAAATTTTTATCACTAATATTTAAAAAAATAAAAATTTTTAAAAATTTAAAAATTCTAAATTATTTGTGATGAAAATATTATGTCGTAAATATCGCTTATTTGTGATGAAAATTGACTTTTCATCGTAAATACTCATTTATTTATGATAAAAATTTTTATCATTAATATATTAAAAAATAAAAAATTTTAAAATTTCAAACATTATAGATTATTAGCGATAAATTTTTTTTTCATCATAAATAGTCAATTATTTGAGATGAAAATATTTTCATCATCCATATTTCTAAAAAAATAAAAAAATTTAAAAAATATAAAAATTATTTACGATAATATCTTTCATCTCTAAGTTTCTTTGAATCTGTCTTATTACTCAATTTTGTATAGGTTGTTGGTTCTATGGACTGACTAGAGGTCATAAAGTACAAAGATCTTGTATCTGCCCAAGAATATAGAAAAGTGATGATACTTGATCTTTATATGTTAAAACATGATCTACAAAAAAATTATCCAACAATTTTTGAATGTATATCAGACTAGTCCTCCTAAACTTTTTTAAATAAAAGCTCTTCTAATTTTTTTAATAATTATATAAATCATTTACATGATGATATAATTAAGTCATGCATAATAGGTGTAATGTTCATCAAGTTCAAAATTCATAATATTAATTGATCATGTCCAAATAGAAAGATATTTTTTATGATAAATTATATTAATTATGGTGTCTCTATGTAAGTTACTCTAATAAAAAAAAAATAGAGCATAATTAATATCATACAAAATAATAATATTTATCATAATTTTTCATAATAAATTAGTATTTTTTAAAATATTTAGTTATCCATAAATTATTCTAAGTTTAATTAAAAGGTATGAAAAGTAATTTTAAGCATTTGGTTATCTCAAAGGACCAAAGTCAGTTTTCAACCTGAGGATCTAGATTCAAAAATACTTAGAATGACTTGGACTGATAAGAACTGAAATGAGTTATACTCAAATAATCAAATACTCTTAACTCGAACTATAGTTGATGCTACTAAAGCATACATTTCATAGTATTAAATGAAACAAATTTTAGTAACAAAAAAATGAAACTAATAAAATATGACTGTATAGCTTGTATATTAAATATGAATAACTTATTTGTTTGACTCATCTTTTGACTCTTTTTGATATTAAAATCAAATTTTTTAGATGTATCCATGACATAAAATATTTGTCTCTATGTTCTTTTAGCTCAACATTGTATAAACTAGAATTTTTTGAGATGACATCGTATATGAGATACAAGGGTACTTTGGATGGCTGTGATCTTCTCATCCAGTTATATAAAACAACTTATAACCATACTTACCATTTTAGACATGCACACATATTATCTATATGCAATGCCTATTTATTAAGGATGGGAGTTGACATAATAGAGTGGATATGTGTTGCATAACTTAGTGAAAAAAAGCTTGAAACTTAGATTTAATATAATAATAAATATATAAAAATAAATTAATACTTTTTTTAATTTATTCTTGCTTGAGGAAGAGAGAAAATTATATCCCATGAAATCACATATCTTTTTCAAATTACAAAAACAATATCTCTGTGCAAATTTATCATTACCATTTATTTTAAAAAGTTTTAAAAATAGAGATCAGAGGAAATTTGGTTGAGATTCAATATATTTATTAACTAATTTTGAGCCCCTACATTATGTGTGGGTTCTAGGTCATATAAATGATTATTTTTTAAATATATATGTATATATATAAATAGAAAAATAATATCCATCTAAATTTTTTTCATGAAAAATAATTAACAATGAAAATTATTTTTTATTGCTAATAACATAATTAATGATGAAATATTTTATTTTTATCATAATTTTTTTAAAAACTTGGTATAATTTTTTTTCATCAAGAATTATTAGCGACAAAAATCTTTTTTTGTCACTAATAAAATAATTAATGATGAAACATTTTTCATCGCAAATAATTTTTTTTAGTGAAAAAAATTTTTTAGCAAAAAAATGAAGAATTTTTTTTTGGCAAAAATTATTAGCAATGAAAATTTTTTTCTATCGTTAAAAAAATTATTAACGATAAAATTTTTTTTTCATCGCAAATAATTTCTTTTGGTGGGAAATTTTTTTTAACGAAGAAAATTTTTTATGAATTATTAGCGATAAAAATTCAATTTTTATCGCTAATAATATTATTAGTGATAAAATTATTCGTCGTTAATAGTTCACGTCACATCACATCTCTTCGCGCGAAACCCTTCTTCTCCCCCCCTCCCGTTTTGCGGGAAACCCCTCCTTTTTCCCCCCTCCCCCTCTCTGCTCTCCCCCCTCTCCCCTCCATCGCTTCCCACCACCGTCTGTGTCTACACCATCGTTCACATCTGTACCGTCATCCGCATCCCCAGCCGTCATCCGCGTCGTTCGTGTCTATCGGAGGTAATGATTTCAACCATCTTTCTTTTTTTTTTGGTGTTGATCGGGCCACCGGGGGGCTACAGAGTGGTTGGCCAGCGGTGGTAGAGACGGGGCCGGCGGTGACTGAGACCAGGCCGGCAGCAAGGGGGTCTGGTGCAGAAGATGGGGGGATGGGGTTGGGGGCGATATGTGGCCGTTGTGGGATGGGCCAGGGAGGGGGTGGCCGGCAGCCCTATCTCCATCACTGGGGAGGGTGTCGGCTAATGGAGATGGGGCCAGGGATGGGGCGGCTGGTGGCGGGGAGGGGGCGGCTAGCGATCGGGGGAGACGGGGCTAGGGGGCGGCGGGGAGGGAGGAAGGGAAGAGAGAAAGGAGGGGAGAAAAAGAAAAAAAGAAAAGAAAAAAAAAGAAAAAAAGAAAGAAAAAAAGGAGAAAAAAGAAAAAAAAGAGAAGATGGGGCCGAGGAGGAGGCGGTCGGCAGTGACGGAGATGGGGCCAAGGAGGGTGTCGGCCGGCGGAGACCGGGTCGGGGAGGGGGCGACCAGTGGCCAGCGAAGATGGGACTAGGGAGGGTGCCTAACGGTGGAGACGAGGCCAGGGATAGGGCTGCTGGCAGCCGAGGGATATGGGGCCGGGGAGGGTGTCGGCCGGTGAAGACAGGGTCGGGGAGGGGGCGGCCGACGGTCGAGGGAGATGGGGCTGGGGAGGGGGCCTAATGATGGAGACAGGGCCGCTGGCAATCGAGAGAGATGGGGCTGGGGAGGGTGTCGACCGGTAGAGACGGGATCGGGGAGGGGGCGGTCGGGAGAGATATGGTCGGGGAGGGTGTCGGCCAGCAAAGACTGGGCCAGGGAGGGGGCGGCCGGTGGAGACGGGGTCGGGGAGAAATTTATTTGATTAATAAAATTATTTAATTATTTAATTAATTATTTGATTAATTATATTTGTTACATAAATTTTTTAGTATTACTGTTGAAATTATTTAATTATTTGATTAATTATTTTTTGTTCCATTAACACAATGCACATTGCTGTTACTTATTATAATTTAATTATTTTATTTGCTATTTTATATATTTTTTTATAAATTAAATAGAAAAAATATTTTTATTTTAGAATAAAATTTATTAAAAATTTTGATGAAAAAATTTTAATATAGATTTATTTTTTTTGATAAATTAAAAATCTATCTTCGAATGTATGTTCAGAGATGGTAGTTAAATTGTATTGAGCTGTAGATTTTCGTTCAAGAGTCAATCTTCATCGAGATCGACTCTTGGATATTCTGTATTTTGATTTTTTGAAAAAGTAATAATCTTATTATTATTAATAATTGATATTTTATTTTATTATGTGGTATTCAGTAGTTATCTATCCACTGTTCTCCAGATATATGGAGGATAGAGTGCGTAGGCACCATATTCACATCATATACTTAGAGAACCATGGAGAGATGCTGTCAAAATTTTTATAATAATGAGATAAAATATTTACTAATAACAATAATAAGATTATTATTTTTCTGAAAGAGATAGGACCATAACTATTAGTAATGATTTGAAATGGATAGGATCATGTATTTTTACTTCATTAAATTGCTGGAAGGATATTTTTTGTGTTACTTTCAGTTTGTATTTTTTAATATGTGTTGTTTTGTATAAAATGATCCATGTCTGGATCTGGATCTGGATTTTGGCTGGATTTCAGATCATAATTCAATCCAGAATTCGGATTGGGATCCAGTTCGGATGAATACCATTGAACCTTTTTTTGTTGTTAATGATTTTCTATTTGTTGTTAGATGGATATTAACAAAAGTTGGATGAATGCTAGAAGTATTTTTTTTGTTTGAATATCGAAAAGAAGTTCAAGATTTTATTGAGTTTGCACGGTATAAGACTGACAGTGCTAGTTGGATAAAATATCCATGCAAGAGATGTGTCAATATGGTATATCGTCACATAATACTTGTTGAGGAGCATCTACTACATTATGGTATAGATAAGAAGTATACTTGCTGGATATGGTATGGGGAGGGTGATCCGAATAAAGTGGTGTATGATGATGATGATACTGAAGATGATAGTGATGCTGTTGGACCTGTTGAATATAGTGGTATAGGAGAATTATTAGATGATCTTCATCAAGGTGCTTGATTGATCTGGGAGTGTTCTTTCGAGAACTGTGTTATCAAAAATTGAAGATTAATTTACTTGAGAGATCTAAGAAGGATATTGTACTCATTCTTTGTAAGTTAGAAAAAAAATTTTTACCATCATTTTTGGATGTTATGGTGTATCTGGCTGTTCATCTTCCAAAAGAAGCTCTTTTGGTCGGATCAGTATATTATTAATGGATGTATCCTATTGAAAGGTAAAAAAATTATATGTACTTTGTCATATCAATTATAAGATTTAAATATATTTTTAAAATTTAAATTTATTTTTATTTATAGATTTTTATATATCCTAAAAAAGTTTGTGCATAATAAAGCAAGGCCTGAAGGGTCTATAGCAGAAGCATATGTAGCTACGGAGTGTGTCACATTCTACTCCATGTATCTTAATAATATCAAAATAAGATTCAATCATACAGATCATAATACAGACCGTGAATGGGGTGATAATAAATCGATGTTGTCTATATTTAAATAAATGGTTCGACCTCTTGGTACAAAGAGATACAAATTTATGGATGTGAACGAGCTATCCGAGGCATACTTTTACGTTCTAAATAATTGTAAAGAAATTGAAGATTTTATTGAGTAAGTACCATCTTAGCATACTATTTAATATTCTAAGTAATTTTTTTATGTCAATGTAAAATTAAAAATTATAACTTGTTACAGTGAGCACAAGAGTATACTATGTAGAGAGAATAATATGGATGCTGATGATCGACATAAAAAAAAATTTACAAAATAGTTTGATGATCTTGTAAGTTATATTAGTGATACATTATTTATTTAATTATAAATAATATTATTTGAACCAACATAATTTTTTATGTTATGGTGTAGATGAAATATAAGTATTTCAATAAAGAAGTGGATGAGATCGATGAGTTGTATGATTTAGCATGTGGTCCCGATCGAAGGGTTAATCACTATGCATCCTGTATTATTAGAGGAATGAGATTTCACACAAGGGAGCTTGAGATGCAACAACGAACCTAGAATAGTGAGATTGCTACAATAGGCTATGAAGGAGAAGAAGAGATTGAATATTATGGTGTACTGGTAGATATCATAGAACTAAAGTATGGGTCCAGTAATTCTGTATTCTTATTTCAGTGTGAATGGTAGGATATTAGTAATAAAAAGATCAATATTCATATCGATCCACACTTTATCGGTGTAAATTTTACACGAACATGGTACCAAAATGAGCCATATATATTAACAACTCAAGTGAAATAAGTAATATATTTGAAGGATCTAAAGTATCGAGGTAATTGGCATATTGTACAAAAAAAATATCTAGAGGTATATATGACATACCAACCCAATTAGAGATGGATGAAAATTTGGATTTACATGAAGAAGAAGCTTTTCAACAAGAAGAACAAACATTAGTCGAGCTTTTTATTAATGAAGAACTTGTAATGGCACCTTTGAATAGGGCTGATCTGTCGTCCAACAAAGCGGAAGCTAATTTTATATTTAATCTTGATGTGTCGGAGAGCGATGATCAATTCATAAATGATGATGAGATAGAAGACAACACATATATCGATTATTATGATTCGGATAAAGATTTATACATCGAGAAAGATACGAATATTGATGAGTAGATCTATATTCTTCGTTCAATCTTCTCTTGCAATAATGGTATGTGATATAATTATATTTATTAGAATATAATTTATTTATTATTATTATTATTTAATATAATATTCATTTATATGTCAAAAATTATAGATATGGTACTAGAAGACAGACGATGATGTTTGCATTCACAATCTACCCCGGAGGTTCAAACGCCTTCACCAATCTCCGTTGCCACACCGGCTCCATTGCCAGAGGGTCCTGCACTAGCAGGTCCCAATGAGGTGGATCCGAGTGAGATGGATTCGAGTGATATATTATATTTTTTATATAATAAAATTTGATTCTTTTATTTGGATAGTGTTGGTGCAAAAATCCATCTGCGTCGGAGAAGCTGGAGTCGAGGGAGTCGCGGTCGCCGTCGGGACCTGCAAAGGAAGTCTAAACCAGAGTTGGGGGTGCTCTGGCAAGACCCTCCGACGCTCAAGTCAGTTCTCTGCCTCAACAAGAATGGAGTGCTCGAACAAAAATTTTAGCAGAGTTTTGGGATAGAAATTAGAGCTTAAAGAATAACGTATCTGGGGCCCCATTTTTATAGGCAGAGGGAGCAACGGATTGATAGCGACATTTGTAACTGCCTAGTCGTGGGCCGCTCAGGGCCAGGAAGAGTTTATTATGAAGAGTAATGGGGGGAGTCGTGGCTGTTACCATGGCTCGCCATGTGGAGTCTGTTGCGGAGAGTGGAGCAGCGTCCGTTGTCGTGACTCGTCAGGGAGTGGTGGAACCGCGCAGAATCCGTCGCAGGAAGTGGAACAGAATCGTGGCCATTACTGCGGCCTGCTGTGTGGAGCCTGTTACGGGGTGTGGTGGAGCCACGCAGAATCCATCGCAGGAGGTGGAGCAGAGTCGTGGCCGTTACTGAGGCCTGTCAGGGAGTCCAGGCCTGTCGGCCGAAGTTCGGTTGAAGCGCCTGGTGGGCCGTCTACCATTGGGTGCCTTGACCGTTAGTACAATAGGCGAGGGCCATTTGCTGTAGGAGCCCAGTCAGAGGCTTTCTGTAGATGAAGTTCGGTTTCCATAGGAGTCTGGACGAAGGCTTCCTGCAGCCGGAGTCGGGGATGAAGTCCGGCTCCCGTAGGAGTCCGGACGAAGTCTTCTTGTAGCGAGGTCGGGGATGAAGTCCGACTCCCGTAGGAGTCCGGACAAAGTCTTCCTGCAGTCGGAGTTGGGGATGAAGTCCGGCTCCCGTAGGAGTGTGGACGAAGTCTTCCTGTAGCCAAGGTCGGGGATGAAGTCCGGCTCCCGTAGGAGTCCGGATGAAGTCATCCTGCAATCAGAGTCGGGGATGAAGCCCGGCTCCCGTAGGAGTCCGGACGAAGTCTTCCTGCAGTCGGAGTCGGGGATGAAGTCCGGCTCCCGTAGGAGTCCGGACGAAGTCCTCCCGCAGTCAGAGTCAGAGACGAAGTCCGATTCCTGTAGGAGTTCGGACGAAATCTTCCTGCAGTCCGAGTCGGGGATGAAGTCCGGCTCCTGTAGGAGTCCGAACGAAGTCTTCCTGTAGTCGAAGTCAGGGATGAAGTCTGGCTCCCGTAGGAGTCCGGACAAAGTCTTCCTGTAGCCGAGGTCAGGGACGAAGTCTGGCTCCCGTAGGAGTCCGGACGAAGTCTTCCTGCAGTCGGAGTCGGGGACGAAGCCTAGCTCCCGTAGGAGTTCGGACGAAGTCTTCCTGCAGTCGGAGTCGGGGATGAAGTCCGGCTCCCGTAGGAGTCCGGACGAAGTCTTCCCGCAGTCGGAGTTGGGGACGAAGCCCGACTCCCGTAGGAGTCCAGACGAAGTCTTCCTGCAGTCGGAGTCAGGGACGAAGTCCGGCTCCCGTAGGAGTCCGGACGAAGTCTTCCTGTAGTCGAAGTCGGGGATGAAGTCCGGCTCCCGTAGGAGTCCGGATGAAGTCTTCCCATAGTCGGAGTTGGGGACGAGGCCAGGCTCCCGTAGGAGTCCGGATGAAGTCTTCCTGCAGTCGAAGTCGGGGACGAAGTCCGGCTCCCATAGGAGTCCGGACGAAGTCTTCCTGTAGTCAAAGTTGGGGATGAAGTCCAGCTCCCGTAGGAGTCCGGACGAAGTCTTTTTGTAGCCGAGGTCGGGGATGAAGTCCGGCTCCCGTAGGAGTCTGGATGAAGTCTTCCCGCAGTCGGAGTTGGGGACGAAGCCTAGCTCTCGTAGGAGTCCGGACAAAGTCTTCCTGCAGTCGGAGTCGGGGATGAAGTCCGGCTCCCATAGGAGTCCGGACGAAGTCTTCCTGTAGTCGAAGTCGGGGACGAAGTTCGGCTCCCGTAGAAGTCCGGACGAAGTCTTCCTGCAGCCGAGGTCGGGGACGAAGTTCGGCTCCCGTAGGAGTCCGGACAAAGTCTTCCTGCAGTCGGAGTCGGGGATGAAGTCTGGCTCCCATAGGAGTCCGGACGAAGTCTTCCTGTAGCCGAGGTCGGGGACAAAGTCTGGCTCCCGTAGGAGTCCGGACGAAGTCTTCCTGCAGTCGGAGTCGGGGATGAAGCCCGACTCCCGTAGGAGTCCGGACGAAGTCTTCCTGCAGTCAGAGTCGGGGATGAAGTCCGGCTCCTGTAGGAGTCCGGACGAAGTCTTCCTACAGTCGGAGTCGGGGACGAAGCCCGGCTCTCGTAGGAGTCCGGACGAAGTCTTCCTGCAGTCGGAGTCGAGGATGAAGTCCGGCTCCCGTAGGAGTCCAGACGAAGTCTTCCTGTAGTCGAAGTCGGGGATGAAGTCCGGCTCCCGTAGGAGTCTGGACGAAGTCTTCCTGTAGCCGAGGTCGGGGACGAAGTCCGGCTCCCGTACGAGTCCAGATGAAGTCTTCCTGCAGTCGGAGTCAGGGATGGAGTCCGGCTCCCGTAGGAGTCCAGATGAAGTCTTCCTGTAGTCGAAGTCGGGGATGAAGTCTGGCTCCCGTAGGAGTCTGGATGAAGTCTTCCTGTAGCCGAGGTCGGGGATGAAGTTTGGCTCCCGTAGGAGTTCGGACGAAGTCTTCCTGCAGTCGGAGTCAGGGATGGAGTCCGGCTCCTGTAGGAGTCCGTCCGTCGTGAAGAATCTGGTCGACGCTGGAGGTGGTTTATCCATCGGCAGAACTTGGGAATGCTGCTGAGGCTCGATCGTCGGAGAGATGTTGCCGAAGGTCGGACACCGGTAGAATCCCTGAGTGGTCACTCCTAACACGAACTTCGGCTGGGGGGGGATTTTATACCCAACACCAGTCCCTCTACTTTCGAGTTCGAATTTCGAATGAAGGAAGTACAGAAAAATTTTTACAGCCGAAGTCGTTTTCTTGAATTCTGCACACGACCACCCTCGAAAATCTTGGCATTCAATGCGCGCGTACTGGAGTCTTTTCCCGATTAGGGCGATCCGAAGAGTCCTTTTGGAATTCCCCCCGAAGCATAGTCCTAAGCACCACACCATAATGGTCCCGCTAGCAGCTGGCCCTACGTCACGGTGAGTGGGACACGTGGCGGGCACTGGTGGACTTAGGGATATCCGCCACCATAACTGCGCCAGGCTCTGTCGCTTATTTAAGTCCCCTCCTTCCCTCCAGGGGCTTCACTTCGCCTGAGAGTTGACACCTTTCTTCTGCCTGAGAGTTTAGTCACTCCATCGGCGCCCTTTTCGACTCTAAGCACTCTTCGCACCAGTCTTCGCCATCTCCACCGGCTCCCCGCTGCCTTCAGTCTTCCGAGCCCCTTCGAGGGGTTCTCCCGCCGGGGCTTTTACCTCGGAGGCCAACCTCGAGAGGATGCCACGGATCAAGAGGCGTAGGAGGGGGAAAACAGCGGCCTACGAATTCTCCGACTGTTGAACTGTCACTGAGGGTTCCCACTGCCTCAAAGGAGGCTCGAGGGAGAATTCCTTCAACAACAGGGATTTAATAATGGAAGCAACCGGTGAGCGCGTTCCGCCTGAGAATTTTAGAGTAGTTGAACTGGGTGACACCGGTTAAGGGGGCAAAGTTGTCGTCACAAGCGGTGGCGAGTTTCTTGACATCGTCAAGGTCGAGGGACCAGAAGCGGTCGGCGCTGACGGTGGGGCAGTAGAACTTGTTGCGGGGACGATGGAAGTAGCGCATGCCGACCTTGCCGAAGTACCTAGGACGGTGGTTGTCATGGAGCACACGGTGGTGGTGCATGCCTCCGGTGCCATCGCGGCCTCTGAGGTACTTCCGATTCTTCTCGATGCAGGTCGTTGTCGTTGCTGCCGTCACCGTCGCTGCCCCTTGAATTCTATCCCCCCCTTTTCCCCCTAGGGTTGGGGTTTCGGTGATGGAGCGGAACGAGGCGGGGGATGAGAGCTGAGGGATTTATCACATGCACTGAAAAATACTGCCGAGAAGGACGGAACCGGAAGGAGAAGTCGAAAGCTTGAAGTGGCCCCTAATGTGTTCCTTCCGAGTCTTGTAGTAATGTTGTCATTTTTTTTTTCTCGGCCCTCAGGGTCTTGTAACGTAATCTAGTTAATCGAGAATGAAAAGGAGATTTTGTTACCTTGTTCGCACTTTGCGTCAAATCATCGTCTGCCGAGCTTCTTTCATTTGCTATTATTATTGTTGTATTCCTCTCCTCTTTCTCTTTTCTTCTTCAGCCTTAAGGGCTCTGTAATGCATATTTAGTAAATAACATGAGAAGGGGATTTTTCGCTACCTCTTTTACTCACGTGTTGAATTGTCATTTGCCGATCTTCCTTTGGCTTTTGCCTTGCTCGGTATCGATGCCATTTGGAGGTACCCGATCACCGTCACATTGACCCGTCTCTCTATCTGTGGCCGCTGATTTGTTCGGGACCGCTCGAGTTTGACGCCTCCTTTTAGAGTTCGAGCCTGGAGGTCTAAGCTTCTCGTCGCCCTGAGGAAGCCGTCTTATCCTTGGCCCATGTCGAGAGCCCTTTTGGAGGCCAGAGATTTTGATGAGAACCCCCATCCTCATCGAGATGAGGTTTCCTGTGTTTTTAATGTAAATTATTTTTCAGTTATCGCTGATGTAGTTCGTCGCTTTCCTTTTTAGCCTCTCCTCCTTTCTCTTTTTTTTTCTTTTCTCGAGTGAGGGTTTTTCCCCTGCTCTTAGTGGGGTCGTGGGAGCGCGGAGGGGTTGCTGGGAAGGTTCCCTTTTTTCCCATCCGGTCTTGAATGACCAGACCTTAATTGGTGTCAGGATGAGGTTCTTCTCCTATTTCTGACATAATCGGTTTCAGCTCTGGTTAGGACGAGATCCTCCTCTTGTCTTTAACAGGGCTATGAGGGCACATATGGATGTTGCAGGGCCTCTCTCCCCATCCGATCTAAGTGTAACCGGCCCTTCTACTTTGCTCAAGTTAAGGCGAGGTTCCCCTCCTGTCCCTAACGTGGCTGTGGGGGCGCATATAGGCGTTGTAGGGCCTCTCCCCCCATCCGGTCTAAGTGTAACCAGGCCTTCGACTTTGCTCATGTTAGGACGAGGTTCTCCTCCTATTTCTAACATGGCTGTGGGGGCATATATGGGCGTTGCAAGGCCTCTCCCCCCATCCGGTCTAAATGTAATAGGGCCTTCGACTTTGCTCATGTTAGGACGATGTTCTCCTCCTATTTCTAACATGGCTGTGGGGGCACATATGAGCGTTGCAGGGCCTCTCCTCCCATCCGATCTAAATGTAATCGGGCCTTCGACTTTGCTCATGTTAGGACGAGGTTCTCCTCTTGTTCCTAACATGGCTGTGGGGGCACATATGGGCGTTGCAGGGCCTCTCCCTCCATCCGGTCTAAATGTAACCGGGCCTTCGACTTTGTCGAGGTGAAGTTCTCCTCCTGCTCCCGACATGGTTTGTTTCGATCATCCTGTTGATATAGGCTCATGCCAAGAGAGAAGACATGTAGATATAAGACTTTTATTTAAAATAATGTTATCGGTAATACATTCATAAATTTTCTGAGCTCCATGGTCGCATAAGGTCTGCTCCTCCGAGCTCCTTGAGGTAATAAGTTTCGGGCCGGACTACTTCCTTGACTTCGTATGGGCCTTCCCAATTTGGGGCGAGCTTCTCTCGATCCTGAGGTTGCGAGACAGCGGCTCGTCGAAGTACTAGGTCTCCTGCTCTAAAGACTTTATTTTTGACCCGAGAATTGTAATAGCGGGCGACTTTCTGTCTGTAGGCTATCATCCGAATTTGAGCTACCTCCCGCTTTTCTTCCAGCAAGTCGAGATTGGCTTTAAGACCTTGCGAATTGTGATGTTCGTTGAATGCCACGACTCGTGCCGACGGAAGCTTGAGCTCAATTGGGATAACAGCCTCTGTGCCGAAGGCTAGAGCGAAGGGGGTCTCCCCTGTGGGCAGTCTTTGGGTAGTTCGGTACGCCCACAACACATGGTAAAGTTCATCTGCCAAAGTTCCCTTCGCCTTTTCGAGCCTTGTCTTGATCTCTTACAGCAGAGTTCTATTGGTCACTTCGGCTTCATCGTTCGCCTGAGGATGGGCTACTGATGTGAAGTTATGGGAGATGTTTAGATCTTCACAAAATTTGGCAAATCTCGCTCCCGTAAATTGCCGCCCGTTATCAGTAATTAAGGTTCTCGACAGGTCGAACCTACAAACGATTGACTTCCAGATGAAGTCTTGCACTTTAGCTTCCGTGATTTTCGCCAGCGGTTCGGTTTCGACCCACTTGGTGAAATAGTCAATTGCTACTAGGAGGAACTTCCTCTGCCCCGACGCCACGGGAAAGGGTCCAAGGATATCCATTCCCCATTGCGCAAATGGCCATGGGGCACTCAAGGGTGTAAGCTCGGCGGCGGGCTGTCTCTGGATGCTGGCATACCTCTGACATCGGTCACACTTTCTGACGTATTCAATGGAGTCATGGTACATTGTCGGCCAGTAATACCCTTGGCAGAGCAACTTGTGGGATAAGGATCTAGCCCCCAAATGGCTTCTGCAGATTCCCTCATGCACCTCCCATAAGGCGTAGTCAGCTTTCGAAGGCCGGAGATATTTTAAAAGGGGCAAAGAGTATGATCTCTTGTACAGCTTGTCCTCATAAAGGATGTACCGGGAGGCTTGATTTCGGAGCTTCCGAGCTTCTTTTGCATCATGAGGGAGAACTCTATCTCTGAGATATGCCACCAGTGGGTCGATCTAACTGGGCTCATGGTCAATTTTCATCATGCGCCGTGATTCTTTCGTACTTGGGCACTTCAGAACTTGAAAGAGAACACCCTTGGGCAATTCAGTTGGAGCCAACGTAGCCAGCTTAGAGAGAAGATCGGCCCTGGTGTTTTCCATTCTTGGGATCTGCCTGATGTTGAAGCTACTAAAGGCGGGGACGAGCATCTTTACCTTTTCAAGATACTTAGCCATACTGTCCTCCCGTGCTTCGTAGTTTCTGCTGACTTGTCCCACCATCAATTGGGAGTCGCTGTGAACTTGGAGCTGATCTGCTCCCAATTCTTTGGCGATCCTCAATCCCGTGATCAGAGCTTTGTATTCCACTCCATTATTTGTTACGGAAAATTCGAAGCGCAGAGCATACTCCATGATGATTCCCTCCGGACTGACCAAGATCAGGCCCGCACCTGCGCCTGACATGTTGGAGGATCCGTCCACGTAGAGGGCCCAAAAGCAATCAGGGGGGTCTGCTTTTTCTTCGAAGGAGTTCGGTCGGGGCTCCAGGCCGTCAATTTCACCCTGTTCAGATTCGGCCTCCTCTGAGATAGTGCATTCTACTATAAAATCTGCCAATATCTGAGCTTTCACCGTCGATCTGGGTCGATAGTTGATGTCGAATTCTGTGAGCTCAATCGCCCATTTCGCTATTCTCCCGGAGGCATCTGCTCGATGGAGAATTGCCTGGATCGGCTGGTCAGTGAGCAACGTTACGGTGTGCCCTTGAAAGTAGGGTTGGAGCCTCTGGACTGCAATCAACAGGGCGTAACTTAGCTTCTCTAATTTAGTATACCTGGTTTTAGCGTCTCTCAATGCGCGACTGATGTAGTAGATCGATCGTTGAATTTTTGCTTCTTCCTTGACGAGAACAGCTGCGAGAGCCATAGGAGAGACCGCCAGGTATAAGAACAGCTCCTCTCCAGGCTCGAGCTTCGCTAACAGCAGAGGTGAGCCGAGGTAGCTCCTTAGTTTTTCGAACGCCTGTTGGCACTCAGTGGTCCAACAGAAGTCCTTCGATCGCTTGAGGGTTTGGAAGAAGGGTAAGCACCATTCGGCCGACCTCGCAACGAAGCGATTCAGGGCTGCCACCCTCCTTGTAAGGCGTTGAACCTCTTTTATCGACTTCAGGGCGGCCATCTCCTGGATGGCACGAATTTTCTCTGGATTGGCTTCGATCCCGTGCCCCGATACCATGAAGCCCAAAAATTTCTTCGAGGTTACTCTGAAAGCACACTTAGTCGAGTTCAGCTTCATCTTATATTTTCGGAGGGCACCGAAGGTCTCCTCGAGGTCGACGACGTGGTTCATGGAAGATTTACTTTTCACGAGCATGTCATCCACATAGACCTCCATGTTGCGGCCGATCTGCTCTTTGAAGATTTTATTCACCAGCCGCTGATAGGTCGCACCTGCATTTTTGAGGTCGAAAGGCATGACCCTGTAACAGTAAAGACCATGGTTAGTAATGAAAGCAGTCTTTTCTTCATCTTCTGACGCCATCCTAATTTGATTATAGCCGGAGAATGCATCCATAAAGGTGAGAAGCTCATGGCCCGAGGTTGCATCCACCAGTTGATCAATTCTGAGCAGAGGGTAGCTATCCTTTGGGCAGGCTTTATTCAACTTTTTGAAATCTATACACATCCTCTACTTGCCGTTTGCCTTTTTGATTAGGATGACGTTGGAAATTCAGTCAGGATAATTGACTTCTCTAATGAATCTGGCTTTCAGGAGTTTGTCCACTTCCTCGACTATCGCTTTCTGCCTCTCTGGTGCATGACCTCGGATTTTTTCCTTCGTCGGTCGATGCCTCAGATTGATGGCCAGGCGGTGTTCCATGACTTCTGCATCAATCCCTGGCATGTCTGCTGGGACCCAAGCGAAAACATCTGCATTCTTCCATAGGAAATCAATGAGCTGCATCCGCACCTCTTCCCCCAGGTTGGAGCCAATCTTTACCACATGTTCCGTATTCCCATCGTTCAAAGGGATCAAAACCAGGTCTTCGATTGGGCCGCCCCTTTCCTCAACGAGATCGTCGTGGGCGTCAAATCCATCAACCGGACAGAGGTCAGATTGGTCACTTCTTTGCAAGGCTATGTTGTAGCAGTGTCTGGCCAGGGCCTGGTCTCCTCTAACTTCTCTGACTCCCTGGTTAGTAGGAAATTTCAATTTCAAATGATAGGTTGACACCACGGCCCGAAGAGCGTTGAGGCCAGGTCGGCCAAGGATAGCGTTGTAGGCTGACGGTGCCTTCACCATCGAGAAATTCACCAAAGCCCTGAATTATCTTGGATATCGACCCACAGCCACAGTCAAAGTTATTACCCCCTCCATCGGGATAGCATCACCAGTAAACCCTACCAAGGGGGAGCTGATCGGCCCCAAATGATCGTTAAGGATGGACATTTTCGAGAAGGCATCGTAGAATAAAATGTCGGCCGAACTTTCATTGTCGACAAGAATGCGGCGGACATCGTAATTAGCTATATTTAAAGAAAGTACAACTGCGTCGTTATAAGAAAATTGAACTCTCCGAGCATCTTCTTCAGTAAAGGTTATGGATTCCTCAATTCTTTGTTGCTTAAGAGGTCCGATCAATACATCGGTTGTTCCCTATCGGGATTCTCCCGAGATGGTGTTGGCAAAATCCATCAGAGGTCGATCATCGGAATGCTCTAGGCCGACTGCTGTTGCCGGAGGAGGAGGAGCCTGGGAGACCAGAGATGGGGCCGGGGCTTGCGGAGCTCACTGAGACCTGGCCACGGAGGCCGTTGACCACCTGGAGGATGCCTTTCGGGGAGGCATCAGGTGGAGGCCAGGTAGAAAACTGGAGGAGAAGATATTGGGGAAGATGACCGGAGGTGGTCCCGTTGAGCGCTCCTTTAAGAACAAGGGTACTGCGAAGACATGAGCCCCGCTTCCTCTAGCGCCAATCCTGTTGGTGCAAAAATTCACCTGCATCGGAGAAGCTGGAGTCGAGGGAGTCGAGATCGCTGCCGGGACCTGCAAAGGAAGTCTAAACTGGAGTTAGGGTTGCTCCGACAAGACCCTCCGACGCTCAAGTCAGTTCTCTGCATCAACAAGAATGGAGTGCTCGAACAAAAATTTTAGCAGAGTTTTGGGATAGAAATTAGAGCTTAGAGAATAACGTATCTAGGACCCCCTTTTTATAGGCAGAGGGAGTAACGGATTGATAGCAACGTTTGTAACCACCTAGTCGTGGGCCGCTCAGGGCCAGGAAGAGTTTATTATGAAGAGTAATGGGGAGAGTCATGGCTGTTACCATAGCTCGCCACGTGGAGTCTGTTGCGGAGAGTAGAGTGGCGTCCATTGTCGCGACTCGTCAGGGAGTGGTGGAGCCACGTAGAATCCGTCGCAGAAAGTGGAGTAGAATCGTGGCCATTACTGCGGCCTGCCATGTGGAGCCTGTTATGGGGAGTGGTGGAGCTGCACAGAATCCATAGCAGGAGGTGGAGCAGAGTCGTGGCCGTTACTGAGGCCTGTCAGGGAGTCTAGGTCTGTCGGCCGAAGCTCGGTTGAAGTGCCTGGCGGGCCGTCTACTGTTGGGTGCCTTGAGCGTTAGTCCTATAGGCGAGGGCTATTTGCTGTACGAGCCCAATTAGAGGCTTTCTGTAGATGAAGTTCGGTTTCCATAGGAGTCCGAACGAAGGCTTCCTGCAGTCGGAGTCGGGGATGAAGTCCGGCTCCCGTAGGAGTCCGGACGAAGTCTTCCTGTAGCCGAGGTCGGGGACGAAGTCTGGCTCCCGTAGGAGTCCGGACGAAGTCTTCCTGCAGTCGGAGTCGGGGACGAAGTCCGACTCCCGTAGGAGTCCGGACGAAGTCTTCCTGTAGCTGAGGTCGGAGACGAAGTCTGGCTCCCGTAGGAGTCCGGACGAAGTCTTCCTGCAGTCGGAGTCGGGGATGAAGCCCGACTCCCATAGGAGTCTGGATGAAGTCTTCCTGCAGTCAAAGTCGGGGATGAAGTCTGGCTCCCATAGGAGTCCGGACGAAGTCTTCCCGCAGTCGGAGTCGGAGATGAAGCCCGGCTCTCGTAGGAGTCCGGACGAAGTCTTCCTGCAGTCGGAGTCGAGGATAAAGTCCGGCTCCCGTAGGAGTCCGGATGAAGTCTTCCTGTAGTTGGGGACAAAGTCCGGCTCCCGTAGGAGTCCGGATGAAGTCTTCCTGTAGCCGAGGTCAGAGACAAAGTCCGGCTCCCGTAGGAGTCCGAACGAAGTCTTCCTGTAGCCGAGGTCTGGGATGAAGTCCGGCCCCCATAGGAGTCCGGATGAAGTCTTTTTGTAGTCAGAGTCGGGGATGAAGCCTGGCTCCCGTAGGAGTCCGGACGAAGTCTTCCTGCAGTCAGAGTCAGGGACAAAGTCTGGCTCCCGTAGGAGTCCGGACGAAGTCTTCCCACAGTCAGAGTCGGGGATGAAGTCCGACTCCCATAGGAGTCCCGACGAAGTCTTCCTGTAGTGAAAGTCGGGGATGAAGTCCGGCTGCCGTAGGAGTCTGAATGAAGTCTTCCTGCAGTCGGAGTTGGGGACGAAGCCCGACTCCCGTAGGAGTCCGAACGAAGTCTTCCTACAGTCGGAGTCGGGGATGAAGTTCGGCTCCCGTAGGAGTCCGGACGAAGTCTTCCTGTAGTCGAAGTCAGAAATGAAGTCCGGCTCCCGTAGGAGTCCGGACGAAGTCTTCCTGCAGCTGAGGTCGGGGACGAAGTCCGACTCCCATAGGAGTCCGGAGGAAATCTTTCCACAGTCGGAGTTGGGGATGAAGCCCGGCTCTCGTAGGAGTCCGGACGAAGTCTTCCTGCAGTCAGAGTCAGGGACGAAGCCCGGCTCCCGTAGGAGTCCAGATGAAGTCTTCCTGTAGTCGAAGTCGGGGATGAAGTCTGACTCCCGTAGGAGTCCAGACGAAGTCTTCCTGCAGTCAAGGTCGGGGATGAAGTCTGGCTCCCGTAGGAGTCCGGACGAAGTCTTCCTGCAGTCGGAGTCAGGGACGAAGTCCGGCTCCCATAGGAGTCCGGACGAAGTCTTCCTGTAGCCGAGGTCGGGGACGAAGTCCGGCTCCCGTAGGAGTCCGGACGAAGTCTTCCTGCAGTCGGAGTCAGGGACAAAGCCCGGCTCCCGTAGGAGTCCGGACGAAGTCTTCCTGCAGTCAGAGTCGGGGATGAAGTCTGGCTCTCGTAGGAGTCCGGATGAAGTCTTCCCGCAGTCGGAGTCGGGGACGAAGTCCGGCTCCCGTAGGAGTCCGGACGAAGTCTTCCTACAGTCGGAGTCGGGGACGGAGTCCGGCTCTCGTAGGAGTCTGGACGAAGTCTTCCTGTAGTCGAAGTCGGGGATGAAGTCCGACTCCCGTAGGAGTCCGGACGAAGTCTTCCTGTAGCCGAGGTCGGGGATGAAGTCCGGCTTGTAGGAACCAGATCTAGGGTTTCAGGGTTAGATCTTGAAACTTTTTCAAGATCATACAGCGGAAGACTAAAATAAATCAAAATTATTTTATAAAACCAGAGAATTCCTAGATCTAAGATTTTGTTACATGATTATTACATAGCATTAAATCAAAAATTAAAATATATAAATATAGCATGAACTACATGTTGATCATATCAACATGTTTCTATACCACATCTAATGTATGTATTAAACAATAGATCAGATCTATTATCTTGCAAGTTAGATGCTCTAACCTCACTGATCCAGGCTTAAGGATGATGTTGCAAGCCGCACACGCGTCCGGCCTCTAGGAGTCATCCACACGAGCCCACGAATCTCGATCAGAAGTCCTGCTTCAGGAAATCAGCACAGTATGCTAGTACTGCGCTGATCCTTCTTTGATGGTTGATCAGGTGCCTCCTTCTTCTTGATTTGGACTCTTTCAAAGATGGAAAGTAAAAGGAGGAGTTTCAGATCTGTGACGCTCTCAGGAAACTCAAGATGGAGGGAGGAAAGTTATGAAAACAAAAAATCTAGAAGAAGACCCTCTTCTTCTTCACGTTTTTCTCTTTAGACACCCTAACTTGCATCTTTTATATCTCCATGACCCAAAGGTATTTCTCTATGATTTTTGGATAAAACAAAGGTATCTCAAATTTCTATCTTCTCCTAAAATTTTACAAAGAAACTCATTTTATACAGAGAGATATGATAGAGTCCTTGTCTAGGTCAAATACCTAGTCAAGGCTTATCCAAACATGGCAAGTTAAGGGGCGCCCAACTCTTGAGCACCTCCTCCATATTTTTGTGAATGGATCATCAAAAAAGGGTGCACAATGTGTACCCTAAAAGCTATGAAAATTCTAAAAAAAAATTTGGATAAATTCGGTGCAAAATTTAAAGAGTTTTGGATTTCTAAAACTCTATCTCATAGAATTCGAAATCCAAACTTATTCCTTTTTGATTTGATCCAAACCACCTTCCATGTAAGAAAGAAGAGAGGAAACCTTTTGTGAACGTGGGAGAGACCTGGGAGAGGGCTTTTGTCGCACAAAATAAGTGGAGATTGGCGTTGAATAAGAGAGAGGGCATGGGGAAGGCTTATGTGGCGCAAGGTGGAATCCTAGTCTTACTAGGATTCTATCTTATGACTTGTTTTAATTTGGTTTCCCAAACCAAATCAAATCAAAATTAGATCAACCTAATTAAAATAGATCTTAACCCAATTAAGAACCTAATTTAATCAGATTAAATTAGATTTAAATCTGATTTAATTTTCTAATCAAATTAGAAATTAGATTGACCCAAGTCCTAGTTGAACTAGGACTAGTTTTTCCTTGCACTTGGCTTATCCAATAAACCAATTGGACTTGATCCAATCAAGCCCAAAATAAATCTAATTAAATTATATTTAATTAAACTTAATCTCATTCCATTGGCTTAATCAAATTAAGTCAATTAGCAATCAAATTACTAATCGATCCTCCTGCAATACTTGCACTGGGTTAAATGTCAATCGTATTGATCATTTAACCCTAGAACAATTCTTAATCATTGATCAACCATCCGATCGGATCATGAACTCTAATGTGTGTGACCTCATATGTCCAAACCTAAGTCGATAGCACAGGAATAAATTTTTGTACCAATCGAAGTGACCATCTAGCAATGGTACCCGATGATCGGATAGGTCGAATGTGTAGAACAACATCCTTAGAACCCATGCTGATATAGTTTTCATATAATTCATCCCCTTGACCAAAATGATCATAGGACACCCCAGAGTTCAACTATCAACTCTGATCAGGTTGTCCACATTGTATTTCAAAATATCAAATCCATCTAATGGATTATCCTGGCCAAGGTTTTGCTAAATTGAAATACAGCGACTCATTCTTCTCCAACTCTTGGAGTGGTCAATCACATCTCGATCACTCTGACTTTGCAAGTACTTGACTGTGCCCAGAAGCCTTCCATCTCTGAATTAAAAATTCAGTTAGTCCAGTACCAAAGCACAGTGAGTTGCTTGCAAGTCACTGAGGTGATCTCAAGTCTAAGGGACACTTATACCTATATCCCATCAGAGACATTCTCAACAGCAGAATACTCTAGAGTTGGTCACGTTCAATGATGATGTACCCTTACATCTCACCTGTATGCCATACCAGTGTCTCCACACTCCTTGGTTAAGAGGACAACCAACCCATATGGCCTACAGCGACATATGCTCGATAGAAGCTGTCGTCCTTATTAACAGCTTATCATTTGGTCGTGAACAGTTTTAAGGACTAATCGATAAATCCTCTCTTTATCAAACTTAAATAGTCCTAAGGACTTCATCATAACAACGAAGTTCATTAGAAGATAAAAGCTTATGATGAAAATGCCAAATATATTTTATTTATTAACAAATCAATTACAATACTTGGTTGCTCAACCGTCAACAGCTTGACGATTGGCTTTTTGGGACACATTTTTCAATAACCCTCACTTGTCCTAAAGCCACTCGGCACAGTATCTAATACCCATCTTCGACTTGTGGTTGTCGAACTCCTTTATCGCCAGGGCTTTAGTGAAGGGGTCGGTTAGGTTCTCCTTTCCGTCGATCTTCTGAAGGTCGACATCACCTCGATCCATGATCTCCCAGACCAGGTGGAAGTGGCGCAAGATGTGCTTCATCCACTGATGTGCTTTGGGTTCCTTCGCCTGAGCTATGGCACCAGTGCTGTCGCAGTAGAGCAGGACCGGACCATCGAGGGAGGGTGCTACTCCGAGCTCGTTGATGAATTTCCTCAGCCACACAGCTTCCTTCACGGCATCCGATGCTGCGATGTACTCCACTTCACAAACAGAGTCTGCCACAGTATGCTGCTTGAAACTCTTCCAGCAGATGGCTCCACCATTCAGAGTAAAGATATAACCCGACACGCTCCTGCTGTCATCATGGTCAGATTGGAAGCTGGAGTCTGTGAACCCCACAAGTTTCAGATCTGACTCGTCATAAACCAACCATTGGTCCTTAGTATTTCTCAAATATTTAAGGATGGCTTTAACCACTTTCCAGTGATTTTCTCCAAGATCAGATTGGTATCTAGTCACTACTCCTAGTGAGTATGCCACATCTGGTCTTATACATGTCATGGCGTATATGATAGATCCCACGGCTGAAGCATATGGGACTCTACTCATACGCTCTCTCTCTTCAAGAGTTGTCGGACAATCCTTCTTAGAGAGAGAAATTCCATGGCCTATCGGTAGATAGCCCTTCTTGGAATTCTTCATGCTGAACCTCTTCAGCACAGTGTCTATGTACATGGACTGGGATAACCCAGGCATCCTTTTAGATCTATCCCTATAGATCTTCATCCCTAGGATGTAGGATGCTTCACCCAAGTCCTTCATGGAAAACTGTGATGACAACCAAACTTTTATTCTCTGTAGTACGGAGATGTCATTCCCAATTAAGAGAATATCATCTACGTACAAGACAAGGAATACCACAACTGGACCATTTGCCCATTTATAGATGCAGGGCTCTTCTCCATTCTTAATGAAACCATACGTTTTGATCACCTTATCAAAATGCATGTTCCAACTTCGAGAAGCTTGCTTCAGTCCATAAATGGATCTCTAAAGCTTGCACACCTTGGACTCATCTGTGGATGTAAATCCCTCAGGTTGTATCATATACACCTCTTCAGTCAGCTCTCCATTCAGGAAAGCTGTCTTTACATCCATCTGCCAGATCTCATAATCCAGATGGGCAGCTATTGCAAGCATTATCCGAATGGATTTGAGCATTGCCACAGGGAAAAACGTCTCGTCATAGTCAATACCATAACGTTGACGATACCCCTTAGCGACCAGACGGGCTTTATAGGTCTCCACCTTTCCGTCTACGCCCCTCTTCCTTTTGAAGACCCATTTACACCCAATGGGTTTAACCCCTTCAGGTGGGTCAACCAATGTCCATACATCGTTGACCTTCATGGACTCCATTTCGGATTTCATGGCTTCAAGCTATTTCTCGGAATCAGGTCTCTGCATTGCATCCATATAGGTGATCGGATCCTCATTATTCTCATCAAGTTCGATGGGATCACCGTCCCAGATCAAGAAACTGTAGTATCTGTCCGGCTGATGCGGTACTCTACCGGATCGCCTTAATGGTGCAGGTATATTGGGCTCCGGATCTGATCTAATCATATCTGACTCAGGTTCAGCTATTGGTGTCGGTCCTTCTACCTGTTGAACTTCATCAAGTTCAACCTTAGAGGCAACGTTTCCTTCACCAAGGAACTCCTTTTCTAAAAAGATTGTCTTAAGGCTGACGAACACTTTTTGTTCATCAGCATGGTAGAAAAAATATCTTTTTGTCTCTTTGGGGTACCCTATGAATGAGCATTTATCAGACCTAGGTCCAAGTTTGTCTGTGACTAATCGTTTGACATAGGCCAGGCACCCCCAGACCCTAAGGTGTGAAAGTACTGGCTTACGCCCTGTCCATATCTCATATGGAGTCTTAATTACAGACTTACTTGGAACCCTATTTAATAGATAACAGGCCGATTCGAGTGCATATCCCCAGAAGGATATCGGCAAGCTAGCAAAACCTATCATGGATCGGACCATGTCTAACAGAGTCCGATTCCTCCTTTCAGACACACCATTATGCTGTGGTGTTCCTGGAGGAGTCCATTGGGAGAGAATCCCATTCTCTCCTAGATATGTGAGAAATTCACTGGAAAGGTATTCTCCTCCTCGATCAGATCGAAGAGTTTTAATACTCTTCCCAATTTGTTTTTCTACTTCACTTTAGAATCGTTTGAATATTTCAAATAAATCCGACTTATGTTTCATCAGATAGACATATCCATATCGGGATAGGTCATCCGTGAAAGTTATGAAGTAGAAATATCCACCTCTAGCACTGGTGCTCATGGGCCCGCATACATCAGTATGTACTAGGCTTAAGAGCTCAGTAGCTCTCTCACCTTTTCCAGTAAAAGGTGACTTGGTCATTTTACCAAGAAGACAAGACTCACAGGTTGGAAATGATTCACAATCACTGACTTTGAGGATTCCCTCTTGAGTCAACCTGTTTATTCTGTTCTTGTTTATATGACCTAGCCTACAGTGCCATAAGTAGATATCTGACACACTATCTAATCTAGGGTGCTTGCCAGTTGAATAGACTACATTAACAGGTTGTGATAACATATACACACCATTGTTCAAATGTCCACAAAAAATAGTAACACCATTCTTAATGATATTACAAATTTATTTCTTTATTAAAATTTCATAATCATTTTTGGCCAGAAGGCCTATAGAAATGACATTTAAAAAGAAACTGGGACAGAAATGACAATCATTAAGAACAACGATATGGGATTCAAATATAAGTTTCAAGATTCCTAATGCTAGAACTGGAACTGGTCTTCCATCTCCAACGTTCAGGAACCTCTCACCTTGCTCAAATCTCCTATTGACCTGCAACCCTTGCAACGAATTGCAAATATGGTAAGGGCTACCGGTATCCAATACCCAGTCAGTTATATCACAAATAGAGAAATTACAAAGAGTTATCATATAAATACCTTGTCCAGTAACAACTTGCTGCTTTCTCTGCCTGTTCGGGTTTAGGGAGGCAATGTACTGGGGACAGTTCCTCTTTCAGTGCCCCCGCTTCTTGCAAAAGAAGCATTCAGCTTGACTCTTATTGGGTTTGATCTTTTTGGTCTGACACTGCACAGATGTCCTAGCCTAAACTTGCACCTTCTTCACTTTCTTCTTCTTGTTCTTCTTCACTTTCTTAAAGGGTCGAGAACCAGAAGACGAACCTCCCACTAAGTTCACCGACTCCTTATGGAGTTGGTGATCTTTCTCAAAGTTCTGAAGCAACCCCAGTAATCCGTGGTAGTTTACTTCAGGCTTTGTCATTCTATAATGAGTGAGGAATGGGAGATAAGACTTGGGCAGCGAGTTCAGTATTGCATCTTTCCCAAGCTGCTCATGCAAGGAAAAGCCGAGCTTGCTCAATCGTTCCATCAGCTCGATCATGTACAATACATAATCAGTGACAGAGGCACCATCCTGCATTTTGGCATTGAAGATGGCACAACTAGTCTTGTGCCTCTCCACGTCATCGGGTGTGCCAAAGGCATCCTCCAACACTTGAAGCATGTCCTTTGGCTGAGCCGTCTCGAATCTGCGATTGAACTCGTCGCTCATAGCAGCCAGCATGATACAACGCACCGTGGTCCGATCACTGAGCCACTTCTGGTAAGTGTCTCTGACTGTTCTACGTGCATTGACAGCTGGCTCCTCAGGTGCAGGATCCATTATCACATATAGGATCCGTTCATGCTCCAGGACTATCTTCAACTTTTGGTACCAGCTACCGAAGTTGGGTCCCACCAACTTATCATTGTCCAACAATGATCGGAGCGATAAGGAAGTGGCCATATCTGCACAAAAGAAAATCATAACCTAATTAGTAATTGATTCATTAAACCTAAGGATTTGGACTTTAATCAAAAGGTTTCTCCCACTATTTTATTCGAATTGGTAGCCTCTACCTCCAACTCGAGGAATTACCCTAATTTCTTAGCAGGTACTAGAATCCACTTAGACTGCACACAAGCCCAACTTTGGTTGGTCAACCCATGTACATCTAAGGGTAGGTTCATAACCAATTGTTTCTCTAAACAATTTTTAGTAATTTTAATTTTGCCCCAGAAACCTAATCAGTAGGCTTTGGCCTCCACTGTAAGGATCTGGTTAGGTCCAACCATTAACATGATCCGGTTAGAGAGACACTTCCAAGTCGTCATATGATGAGTGATAATTCCATTAGTCAACAAGCACCAGGCCTTTGGGTCTGCAATGATTATTGAGTTAATGGACTCATTATCAAACACCTTAATGGGAGGCTATGACTCAGTTATCTCTATAACTTTATCATTTTAAGAACCTAATAATTTTAGAAGATTTAAATAATTTAGAGGATGAGTTCAGATGAACCAGCTTATCATGATCCTCCCACTGGCTTCACCAAGTCAGCTTAAAGGAGATCATTAAAAGGGCTGGTCTAGGAGCACCTAAATCAGTCACACTGATTTACCTAGCTGACATGGGTCAGCTCGAATAGTCAAGTGATCTGATCAAAATATAATTTCACCAAGAGGCCAGATAAGTTCGATCAGTGGGAGGGTCTGCCAAAGCTTACCTTAGACACCATCAGAAATAGCCAGGTAAGCAGGCTCCCAATTAAAAACCACCGGTCTGGTTTACCTTAGACACCAACTGGTTTAATTAGTTTCGATTAGATCAACCTAATAGTTCGTGCTAGATCGCTTAGCCAAGAATCAAGTCCATTTGGTTCTCGTTAAAGACATGGACTTGACCAACTACAACTATTGTAATTGATCTAGAAAATCCTTGATCTAATCTAAGACAACAATTGATTAGATTTAGTCAATTCTCTAATTAAGTCCATCTTTAATCTAACCATAGGTCTAACCCAATTAATGGACCTAATTCCCACTAACCCATTAACCCAATGTGTTATGATTTGTGTCTTAGGTTCTTCAATTCACAATCCTAGAACCTAATCAAACAACTTCTTAATTCTTAATTAAGTTTTGGGCTGAGGGTTGGGTTTGGCTTTTCAAAAAATAATTTTCATATATGTAAAATAATTTTACAATATGATTCTACCAACCATATTGCATGTTTGATTCATAATCAAGATACAAGTGAAATAAACATAAAACTACTTTAGATCTAATCCAAACAGGTTCATGTAATTGAAATAATTTCAACTTTAAACAATTTTTTTGCACAAAAATTATTAACAAAGAGATTTTATTTCAGATTTAAACATCTTTTAAATCTAATAAATTATAAATTTAATCTAGATCATATCTAACAAATTTATGATTAAAGCTAGATCTACACAAACTAGGACAACCTTTGCACTGCAAGGGGTAAACCTTACAGCAGGACAACCTTGCAGTTTGTGATTGATCTAAAATTTTAATTTTAGATTTAATAATCAGATTATAAATTAGATCTAATCTAAGAAAAAATCTAAGCATGTATAAATAATCATATAATAAAGAACTTAGGCTCTGATACCAATTGTAGGAACCAGATCTAGGATTTCAGGGTTAGATCTTGAAACTTTTTCAAGATCATACAGCGGAAGACTAAAATAAATCAAAATTATTTTATAAAACTAGAGAATCCCTAGATCTAAGATTCTATTACATGATTATTACATAGTGTTAAATCAAAAATTAAAATATATAAATATAGCATGAACTATATGTTGATCATATCAACATGTTTCTATACCACATCTAATGTATGTATTAAACAATAGATCAGATCTATTACCTTGCAAGTTAGACGCTCTAACCTTACTGATCCGAGCTTAAGGATGATGTTGTAAGCCGCACACGCATCCGGCCTCTAGGAGTCATCCATACGAGCCCACGAATCTCGATCAGAAGTCCTGCTTCAAGAAATCAGCACAGTATGCTAGTACTGCGCTGATCCTTCTTTGATGGTTGATCAGGTGCCTCCTTCTTCTTGATTTGGACTCTTTCAAAGATGGAAAGTAAAAGGAGAAGTTTCAAATCTGAGACACTCTCAGGAAACTCAAGATGGAGGGAGGAAAGATATGAAAACAAAAAACCTAGAAGAAGACCCTCTTCTTCTTCACATTTTTCTCTCTAGACACCCTAACTTGCATCTTTTATATCTCTACGATCCAAAGGTTTTTCTCTCTAATTTTTAGATGGAACAAAGGTCTCTCAAATCTCTATCTTCTCCTAAAATTTTACAAAAAAACTCATTTTATACAGAGATATATGATAGAGTCCTTGTCTAGGTCAAATACCTAGTCAAGGCTTATCCAAACATGGCAAGTTAAGGGGCGCCCAACTCTTGAGCACCTCTTCTATATTTTCATGCATGGATCACCAGAAAAGGGCACACAATATGTACCCTAAAAGCCATAAAAATTTTTAAAAAAAATTTAGATAAATTTGGTACAAAATTGAAAGAGTTTTGGATTTCTAAAACTCTATCTCATAGAATTCAAAATCCAAACTTATTCCTTTTTGATTTGATCCAAACCACCTTCCATGTAAGAAAGAAGAGAGGAAACCTTTTGTGAACGTGGGAGAGACCTGGGAGAGGGCTTTTGTCGCACAAAATAAGTGGAGATTAGCGTTGAATAAGAGAGAGGGCGTGGGGAAGGCTTATGTGGCGTAAGGTGGAATCCTAGTCTTACTAGAATTCTATCTTATGACTTGTTTTAAGTTAGTTTCCCAAACCAAATCAAACCAAAATTAGATCAACCTAATTAAAATAGGTCTTAACCCAATTAAAAACCTAATTTAATTAGATTAAATTAGATTTAAATCTGATTTAATTTTTTAATCAAATTAGAAATTAGATTGACCCAAGTCCTAGTTGAACTAGGACTAGTTTTTTCTTGCACTTGGCTTATCCAATAAATCAATTGGACTTGATCCAATCAAGCCCAAAATAAATTTAATTAAATTATATTTAATTAGATTTAATCTCAGTCCATTGGCTTAATCAAATTAAGCCAATTAACAATCGAATTGCTAATCGATCCTCTTGCAATACTTGCACTGGGTTAAATGTCAATCGTATTGATCATTTAACCCTAGAACGATTCTTAATCGTTGATCAACCATCCGATCGGATCATGAACTCTAATGTGTGTGACCTCATAGGTCCAAACCTAAGCCGATAGCACAAGAATAAATTCTTGTACCAATCGAAGTGACCATCTAGCAATGGTACCCGACGATCGGATAGGTCGAATGTGTAGAACAACATCCTTAGAACCCATGCGGATATAGTTTTCATATAATTCATCTCCTTGACCAAAATGATCATAGGACACCCCAGAGTTCAACTGTCAACTCTGATCAGGTTGTCCACATTGTATTTCAAAATATCAAATCTATCTAATAGATTATCCTGGCCAAGGTTTTGCTAAATTGAAATACAGTGACTCATTCTTCTCCAACTCTTGGAGTGGTCAATCCCATCTCGATTACACTCTGACTTCGCAAGTACTTGACTGTGCCCAGAAGCCTTCCGTCCCTGAATTAAAAATTTAGTTAGTCCAGTATTAAAGCACAGTGAGTTGCTTGCAAGTCACTGAGGCGATCTCAAGTCTAAAGGACACTTATACCTATATCCCATCAGAGATATTCTCGACAGCAAAATACTCTGGAGTTGGTCACGTTCAATGACGATGTACCCTTACATCTCACCTGTATGCCATACCAATGTCTCCACACTCCTTGGTTAAGAGGACAACCAACCCATATGGCCTACAGCGACCTATGCTCGATAGAAGCTGTCATCCTTATTAACAGCTTATCATTTGGTCGTGAACAGTTTTAAGGACTAATCGATAAATCCTCTCTTTATCGAACTTAAATAGTCCTAAGGACTTCATCATAACAATGGAGTTCATTAGAAGATGAAAGCTTATGATGAAAATGCCAAATATATTTTATTTATTAACAAATCAATTACAATACTTGGTTGCTCAACCGTCAACAGCTTGACGATTAGCTTTTTGGAACATATTTCCCAACACGGCTCCCGTAGGAGTCCGGACGAAGTCTTCCTGCAGTCGGAGTCGGGGACGGAGTCCGGCTCCCGTAGGAGTCCGTCTGTCATGAAGAATCTGGTCGACGCTGGAGGTGGTTTATCTATCGACAGAACTTGGGAATGCTGCTGAGGCTCGATCGTCGGAGATACGAGCATTCGGTACAGCATCTTCGTATCGAGATACCATCCGGCTACACCAGACCCATTAGGGGATGGTATGAGCTGTGGCAGATTGAGTTGGGCATCATATGCCGCAGCTATGCCCTCATGATGCTTTTCGATTGGCATCACGTTCTACCAACTCAGAGAGAGATTTTCTACACCTACTTACAAATAAAATAAATTATATTATGAATATTTAATTTGCATAGTATTCTTCTAATATTTGTTATTGACAGGGTGTATTCGACATCATTGATTTTGAGGAGGATCGCATGCAGCGAGCTGTGGACACTCATTTATCGTTGCATTTCAAGGATTATTGCCATCGCATGCATCAGTATTGGTACCATATGGTGCAGGATCATGGGTAGAAGGTAGTGCGGCAGCAGCCCTATGACAGCATCACTATAGATGATTGGACTATCATATGCCAACATTATGAGGATCTGGCATATCAAGTTATACATCCAAACTTCTTCTTTTTTTAGAGTTTAATGATTGAATTATTTATTCTTAAATTAAATTTATTATCTACTAGTTTGACTGATAATTGTAGAGAAAAGATGTGCCCAAAATGTCGTGAATCGGATGAGACAGATCATACCGCATTATGGGGGTTCGAGATCGTTCACTCGTCACATGGAGCACATGGTAGATAATTTTTAATTTTTAATAAACATATAATTCTCTAGTCATTTAAATTTTTTTAATTAATTATTCTCAAATTACAAAGAGATGCTGAGAGTAGCGAGCTTCCTGGTAGGATCGATATCTACCAACAGATCCACCAGCGATTGTCAGAGGAGTGGACGACGGGGAGCCAGGAGTTCTTTGTAAGTTTTTTAATTATTTTTTTATTCATAATCTAATTTTTATTATAAAATTAAAATAGCTATAACTTTAATTTTCAGGACTGTATGATAGATATGAGATCCCAGCCTACCCTTGAGGGCTCGACCGCACCCATAGATGATGAGATCTATGATTAGCTGTTTGGTATAAGACCCTGTTATGTTAAGGGTCTAAAGTATGGGATCACTATTCCCTCATCCTCACATTCGTCTAAGGCTGACATCCATTCTACCTGTGAGGCTCGACTGATGGAGGTGCAAAGGTAGGCTGTCGAGAATTGACAACGGGCTGAGCAGCGAGCTCAGGAGTTGGCTGCATACGTCGATAAGTATTAGCAGCTTCAGATCCAGATGATGGAGTGGATAGCACAGATGGAGCAGACGATACAGCTGATAAGGCAGTAGTAGGTCAGTCCAAGCTCTTTCGAGCGCTCTTCTTCTCCAGCTCATTCTCTAGATACCGACACTTGACGGCTTCTTCATGTAATTTTTTATTTTTATTTCAAATTTTTTATAATTTTAATTTAATATAATAAAATACTAAAATTTATTTATGAGTTTATTATGTAATTTTTTTTTTATTTTTAATTTATAAAAAAATATTATAAATATAAATTAAAAAAATATATTCATAAATTAATTTTTAAAAAACTATGTTTAAATTATTAGCAATAGAATTATTTTTGATGAAATATTGATCATCAAAAATATTTTAGTATGACAATTTAATTTTTTAATAAATATAAAAATATTAAAATTTTATATAAAATTAATAATGATAAAAGTTTATTTATCATAAATAATTATTAGCAACAAAAATTTTTGTTAAAAATTATTATATTTATGATATAAGTTTTACGTCACTAATATTATTTAAATTTAGTTTTCAAAAAATTTATTATTAAATTAATAGTGATGAAAAATTTTTATTGTAAAAAATATTATTTGTGATGTAAAATTTTTCATCATTAAAAATTTTTAAAAATTTTATTTTAATTAAATTAATAGTGATAAAAATATTTTTATCGCTATTAATTTTTTATTTATTAGTGATGTTATAATTCATCATAAATATTTTTTTTATGATTAAAATTTTTCATCAAAAATCTTTTATTGATGAAAATTATTCATCGTAAATAACTGTTATTAACAATGAAATATTTTTTTTATCATAAAATATTATTAGGATGTGATTATTTGTGATCAAATATTAACAATGAAAATTTCATCACTAATAACTATTAGCGACAAAAATTTTTCATCGCTAATAACCTATTTTATTGTAGTGGGTACATATGGGTTGATCAAGCCATCTTCTGGCCTATATGTAATTTGTGTGGATTTTAGTATCTGCTAAAAAATTAAGATAATTCTTTGAATTGGAGGTAGAGGCTCTCAATTCATATAAGATAATAGAATAACCTTTAGACTAAAGTCTAAGTCTTTAGGCTTAATCAATTCATAAGCATAGAGATTTTGTATTTTTCTTTCAGTTATGGCTATATATCCTTTGCTCCGTTCATTATTTAATAGTGACTTATTTATAGGATCCAACTTCGATAGATAGTATTGAAAGTTGCAAAAAATTCTAGAGCATGAATGAATCATATATATGATGATGGATCCAGCACCTGATATTTCTACGTCCAACACATATGATGTGATCTAAGGTACTTATTAAAAGTGGCCAAATGATTGTATCACCATGTGGTATTTTTGAGAGCAGCGAAGAACATAAATTTAATTATAAATTCGATGATGCTCAGTGAGAGAAAATTTTTTAAATATTGAAGGAGTTCTTTTGCATCTTTGAAGATGTATCTTCAGTAAGGCAATAATCTTTTACGAAAAAAAAAAGAAGATGCAAAAGAGTCATGCTTGGGCTGATGAGATTGAACTGACAAAGAGCCTGAGGTTAATCTAGTCTGGTAGAGTCTCTTGATTCGAACAGAAAAAGAAAGAGAAATAGTAAAGGGTTATTGAATATGGTGCTTATGTGATAACACCTAGTGATTTCTTTATCTATGACACTACTACCTAGGTATTGGATATTAAAAGTCCATGTAAATTGTTGTAACGATTTCAGGTTAGTAGAAAGATTGGAAATAACAAGAGGTTCCTGAATGTTGGAGATGGAAGTTCTGTTTTAATCTTGATTTTAGGAATCGCCGAGCCTATTTTCAATTCTAACAATGTCATTTTAGCGATTGTCACTATTGTCTATTGATTTTATGATATCATTATGAATGATGTCAAAATCATGATGAAAATTAAGAAATGATATTTGCACAGCCTGTTAGTGTAATGTACACATCAATCAAACAAACTCCTTAGAGTAGATAATATCATAAAAATCTACCTTTGGCATTGTAGGCTCGGTCATATAAACAAGAATAGGATCAATAGAAAATAATTCTTAAAGTTAATGATTATGAATCATTGTCAACCTGTCAATCCTATCTTCTTAGTAAGATGACCATGTCACTTTTTGTTGAAAAAAGAGAACGAGCCAATGATATTTTGAGTCTGATACATACTGATGTATTAGATCTACAAACATATTTATCATAAATTTAAATTATTTAAAATATTTAAATAATTTTTTAATAAGATAGAAAAATAAACTAGAAAGAGCATTAAAACTCTTCGATCAGACCAAAGAGGAGATATCTTTTAATGAGTTTTTGACATATCTAGAAGAGAATAGGATTTTCTCTTATTGAATCGACTTTGTTAGACATAGTTTGATCCATTATGAGATTTATAAGTCTGCCAGTCTCCTTTTAAGGTTATGCTCTTGAGACTACTTGTCATGTTCTCAATTGGATTCTAAGTTAATCAGTCATAAAGATATCATATGAGATATGGACTAAGTGTAAGCCAATACTCTCTTACCTTAGGATTTGAGTGTATTTAGTTTATGTCAAGCATTTGTAGACAGATTAGGTTGGATCCTGATCCTATATGTATTATTTTATAGGATAACCCCAAAGAATTTAGAAGATATGACTTCTATCTTGCTAAAGAATAAAAGTTGTTCGGCATTCTTTTTAGAGAAAAGGAGTACCTTGGTGAAGGAACTAATGCTTTTAATGTTGAACTTATGAAGTTTGACAGCTTGAAGAACTGACATAATCTAGTGAACCCATAGGATCATATTTGATTAGATCAAATTCGAAACCTATTGTAGATGCACCGTTAGGGAGATCCGGTATAGTACTGTATCCATCGGATAGATACTTTGATTTCTTGATTCGGAATGTGATCCATGTTGAACTAGATGAGAACAACAAGGATTTGATCACCTACATGGATCCATACAGAGCTCCGACTCTGATTAGTGGCTTCAAGCCATAGAGTCTGAAATAGAATCTATGAAGGTCAATGGTGTATGGACACTCATTGGTCCACTCGAAAGGGTAATGCCCGTAGGGTGTAAGTAAATCTTCAATAGGATCAGAGAGCACAGATGAGAAAATGGAGATCTACAAAGCTCATCTGGATGTCTAAGGATATTATCAACATTATGGTATTGATCATAACGAGATATTTTCTCTTGAGGCAATACTAAATATTTTGGAGTTGGAACATGCATTTTGATAAATGATCAAAATGTATGGTTTCGTTGAGAATGAAGAAGAAGCCTACAAATACAAATAGGTTAATAGTTCTATGAGTATATTTCTTATTTTATAAGAGAATAAAATTCTCTTAATCAAAAATGACATTCCTTACATTATAGGGAATAAAGATTTTGCTGTTATCATTATTCTCCATAAAGGACTTGGGAAAAGCATTCCTTATCCTAGGGATGAAAACTATAGAGATAGATCTAAGTTCATGCTTAGGTTATCCTAGTCTATGTACATAGAGTGTTTATGAGTAGAATTTGTTCTATCATGTACACCATGTACGAGATCAGATACGGTGTATTCACTAAGGGTATTGAGTTGGATACCTACAAGATCTGGATGAGAATCACTGGAAGATCATCCTTAAGTATTTATGAAATACTAGGGATCAGTGACTCAGTTATAGAGAATCTGACTTAAAACTTATGAAATTTGACTTTCATTTTTAGTTGGATATAATAATAGCAAGAACATGTCAGAATACATCTTTATCCTAAATAATGGAGTAATCTGCTGAAAAAATTTCAAGCAAAACAATATAGCCAGATAAATTTACGAGGCTAAATGCATTGCAGCATCCGATGTTTGCAAGATAGCTATATGATTGTACAGGTTCATTGACAAGCTAAGAGTGGCACCCTCTAATGATGGTCTTACTGTATTGTACAGTACTGGAGCCATAGCTCATGTCAAGGAGCCGAAGTCTCATTAGCTTACCAAGCATCTTGCATCAGTACCACCTTGTTTGAAAAATTGGATCAAGGTGACGTCAATCTTTAGAAGATCGATGAAAAAAAAAATTTGACCAACCTATTTTACTAAAGCCTCAGTATATAGAAGTTCTGAGATAATAAATCGAAGATGGATATATAATACTGTACTGATTGCCTTTAGTCTAAGTGAGAGTTATTGGAAAATGTGTCCTAAAGTCAATTGTTTGACGATTGTACAAGTTATAAATGAATATGAATTGATAAATAATAAAAGTTATTTGATCTTTTTCATCACAATATGACATCTTCTAATGAACTCCTATGTTATGATGAAGTCCTTAGGACTACTTTGATCGATAAAGAAGGATTTATCGCATAGTCCTTAAACTGATTTGCGATCAAACGATACACTATTACTAGGACGATAGCGATATCAAGTGTAGGTCATTATATGCCATATACATTGGTTGTTCTCGTAATCAAATAATATAGAGACACTGATATGGTATGCAAGTGAGATGTAGGAGTACATCTTATTAAACGTGACCAACTGCAGAGCACTCTACTGTCAAAGGTAGCTCATGAAGGATATAGGTATAAGTGTCCCTCTGATCTGAGATCACCATAGTGACTTGCAAGTAACTCACTGTACTTTGGTACCAGACTAACTGAGTTTTAAATTTAGTGACAGAAGATTTTTAGGTGCAGTCAAGTACTTGTTAAGTCAGTGCGTGAATCAAGATGGGATTGATCCCTCTGAATTAATAGAAGTTAATGTATCAATATATTTCAATTTAGCAAAACCTAGACTCAAATAATCTATATGATGAATTTGAAAGATTAGAATACAATGTGAATAACTTATCTGGATTTAACAGTGAAACCCTAGGTCCTCTTGAACATTAGGGTCAAAGAGATGAATTATATGGTAACCATACACCAGTAGGTTCTTGAATGTTGCTTCGCCATCATTCGACCTATCTAGACATCGAATCCCATTGATAGATGGTTACATCAATTGGTTCAAAAATTTATTTCTGTGCTACCGACTTAGGTTCTAACCTATGGGGTCACACTCAAAAGAAGTTTCTGACTAATCATGTGGCTGATCAATGATTGAGAATCATTTCGATTGATGATTAACCTTATGCAAAAATTATCATAAATTTATTCATCAAGTGTTAGTGAATTAATAGAAGATTAATTAGTAATTAGATTATTGATTAGCTCAATTTGATTAAGCAAAGAGGATTAGATAAAATCTAATTGAATTAGATTCAATTAGGTTTGATCCGATTAGGTTATGAGATGACCTAATCGCTAAAAGAGAATTATCCCTGATTTGATCAAGACTTTGGTTCAATCAATTTTTAATTTGATTGAGATTTGATAAAAAATTATGAACCTAATTAGATTGGGTTTCATCAATTTTATTTGTACTAAACCAGATGTGATTTGGTTTGGATTTAAATAAGGAAACCAAGAGTCCATATTGTATTGGACTCTTCCTCCCCTTGTGTCATAATTTTTGATGCCATTCTTCTTTATGTACAGATAGTTTTTGCATGACATTTTTTTATGCCAAAGAGTCCCTCGCTCTCTCTATCTCACATCCAAAATTGGATGAGATCTGATTTTATTTGGTATGTTCAAATGAGATTTGAATTAAATACCATATAGATAATGTTTGATATTATCTACAAAAGCTTGCCGCCAACTTATTTTTTTCTCCTTATGTATGTGATATTTTGAGGAGGTTTCTCATCATGAAAAATTAGTTGGAGAATTGATTTACCATGAAAAATTATGAAAGGATGCATCCCATGTTTTTTTGGGCATGTATTGGCATGGAATTGTAAGAGGGGGCGACACATCTTGATAGAGTCCAAGATCTCTTGGACTCTTCACCCAACTCCTTACATGCCTAATAAAAAGGGTTTTTATTCTTTCCTGTGTGAGTGTAAGAGACCAAAAGAAGGGCTTTCACAATGAGAAGTCCTAGGGTGTGGGTTCATAGTGTGAAAAGAGAAGGAGAGTCCTTTCTCTTTGGGTGTGCGCAAAAAACTAAGTTTTAGGGTTTTATTCTTAAGGGTTTGGGAGGAGAGAAAAAATAAGAGAGAAAATATTTTTTTCTCCATCTTTCTTTCACCTCTTCATCTCCTCCAGAAGTCCATCTTCAACCTCTACAAGATTTGAGAGATTTGAAGAAAAGATCCAGATCAGCCAAGGAGAAAGTCTTCGTGCAAACTAGCATTTCTGAGAAGATCGATCAGATCGGAGCTTCAAGTAGACTTTCTGTAGAGATCGAACGTATGTGCGGCTGTGAGCAACCAGTAAGAATCATCTTTATCATATTTCTCAACAGCAATGATCATCGATCCATGCTCAAATATCAAATTTTGAACTCAGATAGATGTAGATTTGATCTATTGCTTACATTCATGCATACAGATTTTATCATGTGATTATTTCATATTTTATATGCAACATATCATGTCATAAATTCTAAAGTAGGTTGATTTGATAATTAGATCATATGCATGTTAGATTAATGTGATTAATCTAGCTATCTTCTACTGTATTTTATTTTAAAAACTTTTGAAATACATGCATGAAATCGCCTACATTTTCCAACACTAAGGTCTCATAAAAATATTCAAGCACATTGAGCGATGATTCTACCTCTTTCGTGATTACCTCAAGAAGGGATACATCGAGATGAAGAGAGTCAACACTGCGAACAATATAGCTAACCCATTGATGAAGAAATTGAGCCAGCAAAAGGTTGAAGCCCGCCTTGAGAAGATGAGATTTAGATTTGTAGTCAATTGGCTTTAGGTCAAATGAGAGGTTATTAGATGTATGTCTTAGAAGCCAGATTGGTCGACACTTATAAAATTTTTTTAGAGTATATTTTGGATAATTGACTTTTATATTAAATAAATTTGGATATTTATCCATTCACATCTATGTTTATTGTATCTGTGAATCATCCATTGAGTTAATGGTATGATAACACATATTCTCAAGACTTAAGAATATGAGATATCTGTTATCATCTATTAATTCATAAATTACTTCTGATCATAGGATCATCATGAGGATGATAATTGATCTGAAAAAATTAGTGCATGATTGCTTCCTTCAGATAGATGAGTCTTGAATCTACGATGTGGAGATACTGGAGCAAAAGTGTAAGTGCTTGTTAGGAACAAAAATATTGAGCATGATCAATTATGAGTAGTCACTAAGATATCTACCTTCTCGTCAGTAACATACTCAATGTTACAGTAGTGTGTTTAGTTCTCTGACTTGAGGTGCATCGGGTGGGAAATTCAGTGCAAGGGTAAAATGGTAATTTTAAAATTTTTTCAAAATTATAATTTTACAGTAAAAATTATTAATTAATCTAATTAATTAACATATATTTATCCTACACAAAGATCTAAATATGATATATATAGCATGTATTTAAATTTAAAATTTAAACTTCTACAGTAAATATTTTACTGTTTTGTGTTCAGAACATATTATCTTCGTGCAGGTAGTCGATCGCTGCAGTCTGATCACCATCGGAATGATCTGATCATTGCAATACAGCCACACAGTATTTTTGGCCTTTGTGGATTGTCCACACGAAGCTCTCGATCTGATCAGCTCCTCACGAATGCTAGTTCATCGCAGAACCCTTTCGACGGTTGATGCTGATCGAACTCCTTCGATCGGTGTTTGCCGATTTTTTGGATGCTTTGGATCATCAGTAGAGATAGTAAAGAAATTGATGAAGCTCTTCTTGAAGTTTGGTGGGCTCACGACACTCGTAGCTCACCTTCTCACTTTCCGAACCCTAGGCAGAAACCCTAGGGTACACACAGAAAACTCTGCGCCCAAAATCTTTTCTTTTCTCACACACAAGGTTTTTCTCACACCACCCTTCTCTCTCAGATCAGATCCTCGCACACCCCACCTTCTCATCCCTTTTAAAATGGTGCAAGACCACATTTTTACCGCATGAGATGATAAAGCTAGGTGGTTGCTTACTTGAATTCAAATCGAATTTGAATTCAAATGCCAACCAACCTATCCTTATCCACTCAAGGCGTGAGAAGGGAGGGGCGTGGGCTTCTTTGTGCATGGAGAGTTTTCATGAGAAACTTTTTCTCGTATAAAGTAAGTGGCGCACAAGTGGATAAGGTGGCGCATGAGATTAGTTACCCATTCAAATTCAAACTTCATTTGAATTTGAATGGCCAACCAACCTTATCATTATCCACACAAGTGGCGCACAAGGGAGGGTGTGGGAAGGCTTCTGCGTGGGAAAAAATTCACGAGAACTTGTTTCTCATGAATTCAAATAGGCATAGGTGAGGTGAGGTGGTGCAGGGAGATAAGTCAAGGTGGTTTCAAACCTAATTGAACTAACCTTATTAAAATAGGTTAGGCACAATTAGACTAAATTAAACCCAATACAATTAGGCTTAATTAGGCTCAATAAAATCTTAATCAAATCAAAAATTCACTAAGCCCAACTCCTGATCAAATCAGGGACCAAACCACCTCGACGATTAAGTCAACTCTTAATCTAATCGGGTCAAACCCAACTGAATACAATTCAATTGGATTTGATCTAAAAATAATTACTTAATCAAATTGAATTAATTAGCGATCAAATCACTAATTAAACCTCTCATAAATATTGAGTCCAAATTCGATGGGCAATCGGGCATCAAAGTCCATCGATATGAAACCTTGATCGAAGAGTTCCAAACCAGTGGGACTCTTGACCCCGATACCCAAATGGTGTGGAACTCATGATCAGAGAATCCTGATTCTCGATCATAGAATTCTAGACATATAGGACTCAGAGTCTTCGAGCATTAGGACTCTTGGTTGAAGAGTCCCAGTCCAGTGAGACTCTTCACCAGCCATCAGATCAGATAGGAACCTTTAATGTGTGTGACCCCGCAGGTTTGAACCTAAATCGGTAGCACAGAAACCAATTCCTGTACTAATCGAAGTGACCATCTAGCAATGGTATCCAATGTTTGGATAGGTCGAATAGTCACAATCGCAACATTCAGAACCTGCGCGAATATGATTTCTATATAATTTATCCCTTTTGACCCCTGTGTATAGGATGACTCAGGGTTAAACGCCAACCCTGATCAGATCATCCGAATCGTACTCAACTCAATCAGTCCTGTGACTCCTCACTAGGACTACCCTGGTCAAGATTTTACTACATTAAAATACGACTGTACACAGCTCCTGAACTAGAGTGGTCAATCCCATCTTGACACACGCACCGACAAGTCAAGTACTTAGACTACACCCAGCAGCCTTCTATCACTGAATTAAAAATTTGGATAGTCCAGTGCCTAAGTGCAGTGAGTTGCTTGCAAGTCATTGTGGCGGTCTCAGGTCGGAGGAACATTTATACCCATATCCCATTGGAACAAATCTTGATAGTAGAAAAAGCTCCGAAGTCGGTCACGTTTAGTGGAGATGTACCCTTACATCTCACCTATATGCCATACCAGTATCTCCACACTCCTTGGTTAAGAGGACAACCAACCCATATGGCACACAACGACCTATGCTTGATAAACATTGTTGTCCTTGGTAACAATATATCATTTGGTCACGAACAGGTTTAAGGACTAAATGACAAATCTTCTTTTGTCGAGTCTAAATAGTCCTAAGGACTTCACCACAACACAGGAGTTCATTAGAAGATGAAACAATTTGTGATGAAAAATACCAAAATAACTTTTATTTATTTATAATTCATATACTAATACAGGAAAGAGCACAACCATCAACAGGCTGACGATTGACTTTGGGATACTATTTCCAACAATCTTTCACTTGGCCTAAAGCCAATCGGTGCAGTATCTAATACCCATCTTCAACTTGAAGTCATCAAACTCCTTCACCGCAATGGCTTTAGTGAATGGGTCGGTCAGGTACTCCTTTCCATCGATCTTCTAAATGTCGACATCACCTCTATTCATGATTTCCTGGATGAGATGGTAGCGGCACAGAATATGCTTCGTCCGCTGGTGTGCCTTCGGTTCCTTCGCTTGAGCAATGGATCCAGAGCTGTCACAGTAGAGCAAAACTGGACCAATAAGGGAGGGTGCTACTCAGAGCTCGATGATAAATTTTCTCAGCCACACCGCTTCTTTGGCAGCATCTGATGCAGCGACATACTCTACCTTGCAAACTGAATCAGCCACAGTGTGCTGCTTGGAACTCTTCCGGCAGACAGCCCCACCATTAACGGTAAAAATAAATCCTGATACACTCTTGCTGTCATCATGATCAGACTGAAAATTGAAGTCTGTAAATCCTATAAGTCTCAAGTCCGATTCACCATAAACAAGCCACTGGTCCTTAGTATTTCTTAAATACTTCAGGATGGTTTTAACAACCTTCCAGTGATTCTCCCCTGGATCAGATTGGTATCTACTCACTACCCCTAGTGAGTATGCCACATCTGGTCGTGTACATGTTATGGTGTACATGATAGATCCCACTGTCGAAGCATATGAAATTCTACCCATACGCTCTCTCTCTTGAGGTGTTGTCGGACAATCCCTCTTCGAGAGAGAAATTTCATGGTCTATCGATAGATAGCCTTTCTTGAAATTCTCCATGCTGAACCTCTTCAGTATAGTATTAATGTACGTGGACTGAGATAAGCCAAGCAACCTTTTAAATCTATCCCTATAGATCCTCATCCCTAGGATGAAGGAAGCTTCTCCCATATCCTTCATGGAGAACTGTGACGACAGCCAAATTTTTATTCCTTATAATGCAGGGACATCATTCCCGATTAAGAGAATGTCATCCACATACAATACAAGAAATACCACAACTGGACCATTAGCCCACTTATAAATACAGGGCTCTTCTCCATTCTTAACGAAGCTATACGTCTTGATCGTCTTATCAAAATATATGTTCCAACTCCGGGATGCCTGCTTAAGTCCATAAATGGACCTCTGTAACCTGCACACCTTAGACTTATCTATGGATGTGAACCCTTCAGGTTGTATCATATACACCTCTTCATCTAGCTCTCCGTTTAGGAAAGCAGTCTTCACATCCATCTACCAGATTTCATAGTTCAGATGGGCAGTTATCGCAAGCATAATTGAATAGATTTGAACATTGCCACAGGAGAAAATGTCTCGTCATAGTCTATACCATAATGTTGATGATATCCCTTGGCAACCAGACAGACTTTATAGGTCTCCACTGTTGCCCAGCTATGCAACCCAAGAGAGGGGGTGAATTGGGTTTTAAAAATTTTAGGCTTAACTAATTACTTGTAAAAATTATATATCAAAAACTTGATGAATGAAGAGAGAGACTTTGGTTTGAGATTAATTACTTAAAACAAGAATGCAAGGATATAATGGAGAATTAAAGAGAAACAATAAGGCATGCCACAAACACAATGATTTATAGTGGTTCGGTGCCAACCTTGCACCTACGTCCACTCTCCAAGCTCCTTCTTGGGAATTCCAATCCACTAAACTTTGTATTCAACCCGAATACAACCGTCGGAAACTCCGACACTAGCTATCCCAAGCTAGTCCACTTGTTTCCCGGGTACAAGCCGACCCACACACTCCGATTTTAGGTTCGGATCAACCTTTCTTTGTTTTGGAAACCCTCCAAAACAAAAATAATTGCTCACAAGATAAACTCAGTTTAGAGCACAATTAAGTACAAGAATAGCTCCTTAAGTGAGCGAATATAACAATAAATACGTTTTACTCAAATGAAGAAGCCCTTCTTGGATTTCCTCAAAGTGGATGAGAGATGAAGTAAATGCTTGAGGAGTTGGTGAGCTTGATTGAAGGCTTCTTGAAGGCTGTAAATGAGCTCTTGAATGAGGTTGAGAAGTTGACTTGAGAAACTCTCTCTTGAATGCACTTGAATGCCCTCTTGAATGCTCTTGATTTTCTCTTTTCAAATCACTTGAATGCCTCTTGGATATTTGGATCTCTCTTCATTTGTTTTCCACCTTTTGAAACCTTTTATAGCCTTAAGAGACAAGGAAAAACAAACTAGGCAGAAAAAGAGCCGTTAGAGCACAAAAAGCAGCATTAAAAAGCAACCAAATCTGGCCAAACACTAGCCGTTACAGGCAAATCCCGACATATGAGTCGACTCATGAGTCGACTCATGCCTCAGGGGTCGACTCATGAGTCGACCTCTGTTGCAAAGTCCAGAGATTGGGTTTCTGGATTTTCTTGGCCCAAAACAGCAGAGGTCGACTCATGAGTCGACTCATGCCTTGTGGGTCGACTCATGAGTCAACTCACAGGTCGTGCCAAGCCAGAAAACCAGCGTGCCATGGCTAATCTTTGCGTGCCAATCAGCTCATAGTTTCATGAGTTGACTCATGAGTCGACTCATGAACTTCAAACCTTCATAACTCCAAAAATATAAGTCCAAAAACCATGAAACTTTCACCAATAGATTACATATCATTTATTCTACATGATGATGCTATCAAATCAGAGTTTTGATGAAATTACGATTTTGCCCCTGTAGAGCATAAGGTCTTTTTCACATAAAAATTATTTGTATCCCTTCCAACTGTTTTGTAGTCATCAAAATCAATCTAGGAGCAACAATCTCCCCCTTTTTGATGATGACAAAATATTTGAACAAAAGCATTTATATGAATCATGAATTTCAAAAGATTGCGTTTTAGGTGCATATGCTTGAAAAGAGTATGATTCTTTTGGCATGTGAAACAAATGGTTATATGCATAAGTAGTTTGCCCATTTGCTTAAAGATTGGAAGATATGCTCATTGGATTATTGTTTTGGTGTTAGAGCAGAAAATTTGATTTTATTATCAGAGCAAACTGTATTTTGAAAAATTTTCTCAATTCTCAAAACTAGTCATGTGTGCCAAAGCATATTGAATAGTTGATTTGGAAAGAGTAATAGATCATTTAAGTTTAAGATGTATCAGAGCAAGAGAAATGAAAATCCTGCAATGTATCAGTGTAGGGAAAACAATTTTACAAAGTATCAGAGAAAAATTTTGCAAAGTATCAGAGTAATAAAAACAGTTTTTCAATGTATCAGAGTAAAATTGAGTAATGTATCGGAGTAGTAAAAAAAATTGTCAAAGTATTAGAGCAATGTATTCAATATATCAGAGTGGGTTTGGAATTTGAAAGCCTATCAAAGCATGTTCAATGGTTTACAGTAAATCAGAGTATGAGTAATTTTAAAAGGTACTTATATGCAGTATATTTAGCATTTGTACTTAAAATTGTCAATGTATTAATTTCTCATAATTTGTAGTGTTTGCTTTTGATGGATTTTGATGGATTTCTTTGTGTTTTATATGCAGTATATTTAGCATTTGTACTTAAAATTGTCAATGTATTAATTTCTCATAATTTGTAGTGTTTGCTTTTGGTGGATTTTGATGGATTTCTTTGTGTTTAATTTCTCCCCCTTTTTGACATCATCAAACAAGGTTAAGTTCTTTTTCTGAAGCATTCTTTAATTTCTCCTCTTGTAGGGTTTGCTCCCCCTTAATGAAGCAACTATTAACAGCAATCATAAAATGATAATCCCATAAAGAGAAGACAATATTTCACAAAAGAGAATATATAACCAAAGTAAGATAATCATCATTCCAAAGGTAAAGCCATAATTGTTTCAGTACATAGATTGTAATATAAAAAGTAACATACAAAGTCAACTAGCTCATGTCAATACATGGCCCCAAAAATACAGATCCTAGAGAGGACTAAACACTAAGACCTAGGATCTAGAAATGATCAATTATCAGAATCATCAGAAATGTGATAAGGATCAGATGGATCTGGATCTGAGATGCGTCCTCGACCCCGTCTGCCTCTGGCACGAGAGGAAGAACTGGCACGAGCAGGCGAACGGGAGGAACTGGGTGGCTGAGAACGCTGAGAAGCTAGGGACTGAACTGAAAGGGTAAGTCTGATGGAGTCAAGTACAGTCAGTGCCCTGGAGACAGCCTGGAGAAGTGCAGTGAACTGAGTAGTAGCTTGCTCACTTGATCCTCTGATCTCCTTCCTCAGTAACTCATAACCGCCCTCAAGAGCTCCTCTGAGTCTGCCGGCCTCTGCAGTGAGATCAGTGACCTCAATCGAAGACTCCTGAGGCTGAGGGTGTGCCAAATCGAAGACCTGCCCCTGTAACTCGAGAACTCTGCCAGTCAATCTCAGAACAGTGTCCTCAAGCTGCTGAATCCTCATGGATTGATCTGTCATCATCTGATATACTGTGGAGATGTGGGGAGTCAAAGTCTGATCAGTAGAAGTAGCCCCTGGTACAAATGAAGCACTGCTCATCTGACTCGACATCAAAGAGACCATACGCTGTGCAATCCGCTCAATCTGATAATCGGACAGTGTGAACTCTGGCGGAGGTGCTCTGCTCTCTGGCTGATGCACAGGTGTGGGTATCCTGGTAAACTCAGAAGGGCCAGCCTCTGGATCCGAAAAGAACTGTATATCTGGTGAAGCTGCCCTGAAGTCATGAACAGGAGATGATGGACCTTCTTCTTCTTCAGCTCTGACTTCTGCTGTATCCTCAGCTCTTTCTTCTGCTCTCTCTTCTGCTCTTTCTTCTGTTCTCTCTTCTGCTCTTTCTTCTGCTCTCTCCTCAGCTCCCCTGATCCAACCACCACCACTTTTTGTGAACCCCATTCGATGCAAGGTGTGAAGGTTGAAGGTATCAACATGAGACAGTTTGGTGGGAGCCTCCCCCTCACAACTAACTCCAAACCTCCTGAAAACTCTAGTCAGGGCCATACCATAAGGCAAATGTGCCTTAGATCTGTTCAGAGTCTCTCTCATGGCCTCTATCATAAGTGCTGGGAGGTTTAGGGGGGTTTCTGTGATAATGTGAAACATAATGCATATGTCCCTTCCTGACAGAAGATCGTGCCTACCACTCCTAGGGAAGAAAAGTTTTGTGACCATTTGATGTAAGATTCTCATTTCTATAGGTAAAATCTTGGCCTCTAGTTTATTCAAATTCCCTTGGTAGGTTCCTCCAAATATAACACTTATACCTTCTTCTTTCACGGGGAGTTCCATGTATGCATAACCTTCACTAGGTAAGTGTAAAATCTCCCCTAAAATGACAGGATCTAGATAGATATCAATCCCTTTCACAGTTGAAGTTACAGACCCATTTCCATAAATAAGATTCTGATAAAACTCCCTAACAAGGTCAACAAAGGTGACTTCTTTGAGTAAACAGTAAAAGCTCCATCCCTGAGTTTTGATCTTACTTGCTAAAGAAAATCCCTCACTTTCAAAGAACCGGAAGTCAATGTTTTTCTCGGTTTCTACTTTTCTATCTGAGAGAGGGTTCTTACTGGGAGTTTGAGAAGACTGTGAAGGACCTTGAACTGAAGCTGGAACGGGAGCAGAGGTGGACTGTGCCGCTTGTCTTTTCCTTCTGACACTTTCTTCAAGTTCCCGGACAGACTTTCTCCTTTGGGGAAGTTTCATTTTTGGTGCCATACCCTCTTCAATAGCAGGCGAGGAGACTTGAGGAGCAAGTGAAGGAGTGGAGGAAGGATTATAAGAGAGTGATTTGAGGTTTTGGAGGAGAGAAAGAGTGGATTTGAGAGGGACGGTGGAGTGCTAGGGCACGCTCCAACCGTGAAGAACAAGGGAAGAGGTCACAAAAGAACCTTTCCCGGAGTGGCTATTTGCGGTGGAGAGGAGGCGGGAGGAGTTCCACTAGCTCAAGCCTAGGAAATGGAGCAAATGGGAGAAGGGAGAGTGGATTTCGGAAGGAGGAAGACGAGCGTGAGGGTCGGCTCACGAACAGTAAATCAACATATAAACCCTTCAGCCCGTTGGAAGTTGCTGGGAATTACAAGTTTGCCATTGAGTCGACTCATGGGGGTCGACTCATGAAGTTCAGAAAATCAGGAAAAATGTGAATAAATTCCAGAAAATTTTGAATTTTGGGGAGAAGGAGTTTAGCTCTAAGATGAGTTTTTAGAATGAAAAACTTGAGCTTTTGGGATCAAGAAAGGTGTTGGAAATTGAGCTCTTAAGAGATTTTGACCATAAATCATTAGAATTTGAAAAATAATTCAGGCAAATGGATCAAGAATTCCTAGATTTCTCCTAATTTCACAGAATCTATCCTCACTAAGGGCCTTTGTAAAGATATCAGCTAATTGATTTTCGGTGCAAATATATTCAAGAATTATATTTTTGTTTTGAACATGTTCTCTTATGAAGTGATGTCTTATTTCAATATGTTTGGATCTTGAGTGTTGAATAGGATTTTTAGATAGATTTATGGCACTTGTGTTGTCACATCTTATTGGTGTTTCATTAAGTTTAATTCCAAAGTCTTCGAGTTGTTGCTTAATCCACAAGATTTGAGCACAACAACTTCCGGCTGCAATGTATTCGGCCTCAGCCGTAGACAGTGCTACCGAATTTTGTTTCTTGCTAAACCATGAGATTAGGTTAACTCCAAGAAATTGACAAGTTCCACTTGTGCTTTTTCTATCTAGTTTACATCCAGCAAAGTCAGCATCAGAATATCCTAATAAATCTATTTGTGAGTCCTTAGAGTACCATAACCCTAAAGTTTGAGTACCATTTAAGTATCTAAGGATTCTTTTAACAGCATTCAAATGAGATTCTTTAGGATTAGATTGATATCTAGCACATAAACAAACACTAAACATGATATCAGGCCTACTTGCAGTTAAATATAATAATGATCCAATCATGCCTCTATAGTATTTTAAGTCTACACATTTACCTTCATCATCCTTGTCAAGCTTACATGAGAGACTCATTGGTGTGCCAATGGGTTTGGAGTTCTCCATTCCAAATCTTTTGAGTAGTTCCTTGGTGTACTTGCTTTGGGTGATAAAGATTCCCTCTTTTGATTGTTTGATCTGGAGTCCGAGGAAGAAGGTGAGTTCTCCCATCATGCTCATCTCGAACTCTCCCTGCATAAGCTTAGCAAAGTCTTGACAAAGGGATTCATTAGTAGACCCAAAAATTATGTCATCAACATAAATTTGTATAACTAACATATCATTTTGATTTCTTTTGATAAAGAGGGTTGTATCTACATTACCTCTTGAAAAACCATTACTTAGTAAAAATTTGCTTAGTCTATCATACCATGCTCTAGGTGCTTGTTTTAATCCATATAATGCCTTATTTAATTTAAAGACATGATTAGGAAAGGCATGATTTTCAAATCCAGGGGGTTGTTCTACATAAACTTCTTCAGCAATAAATCCATTTAAAAATGTGCTTTTAACATCCATTTGAAATAATTTGAATTTCATAAAGCAAGCATATGCAAGTAGAAGTCTAATGGCTTCTAATCTAGCTACTGGTGCAAAGGTTTCATCAAAATCAATCCCTTCTTCTTGATTATATCCTTTAGCAACCAATCTTGCTTTATTTCTAATTACATTACCATGCTCATCTAATTTGTTTCTAAAGACCCATTTTGTGCCAATTATTGAACAGTTTTTAGGTCTTGAAACCAAAGTCCAAACATTATTTCTTTCAAATTGATTAAGTTCCTCTTGCATTGCATTAATCCAATTATGATCTTTTTCAGCTTCTTCAATAGTTTTAGGTTCAAAATGAGATACAAAAGCACAATGATTAAACACATCTCTAAGTGAAGAGCGAGTTTTTACACCATGCATAGGATCACCAATAATTAACTCCTTAGGGTGGTTGTGAACATACCTCCATTCCTTGGGTAGGTCAATTGTACCTTGAGGTTGTTCTTGAATTTCCTCACCTATCTCATCTTGTTTGTCTTCTTGTTCCTTGTCCTCTAGAGTGGCTGAATCTTTCAGAGTGATCTCCTTCATACCTTCTATTAATGGATCTGCATCATCAACACCCTCATTCTTCCTTGAAGGAAGATCGTTAGATTCATCAAAGACAACATGAATGGACTCCTCAACTACTAAGGTTCTTTTATTAAAAACTCTAAAAGCTTTACTAGTAGAGGAGTAACCCAGAAAGATTGCTTCATCTGATTTTGCATCAAATTTACTAAGTCTTTCCTTACCATTATTTAATACAAAACATCGGCAACCAAAAATATGAAAATATACAATATTTGGTTTTCTTCCTTTCCAAAGTTCATAGGGGGTTTTCTTAAAAAATTGTCTAATTAAAGCACGATTTAGAATGTAACATGCTGTGTTAATAGCTTCCGCCCAAAAATATCTTGGAAGGTTGTTTTCACAAAGCATGGTACGGGCCATTTCTTCTAAGATTCTGTTTTTCCTTTCAACTACCCCATTTTGTTGGGGTGTTCTAGGAGCAGAGAAGTTATGGCCGATTCCATTCTCATCACAAAATTTTTCAAAGTCTTGATTTTCAAATTCAGTTCCATGGTCACTTCTAATATTTTGAATTGAAAATCCTTTTTCATTAGTGACTTTTCGATGAAATTTAGTGAAAATATGAAAAGTTTCATCTTTGTGTGCCAAAAAGAAAACCCAAGTAAAATGTGAATAATCATCTATTATTACAAAACCATATCGTTTTCCTCCTAGACTTGTGGTTCTAGTTGGTCCAAATAAATCCATATGCAAAAGCTCTAATGGTCTAGAAGTTGAAACAATATTTTTGGATTTAAATGAAACTCTAGTTTGCTTACCTAATTGACATGCATCACAAATCCTATCTTTTTCAAAATTCAGTTTAGGCAAGCCATGAACTAATTCTTTCTTAATTAATTTTGAAAGAGAATGCATGCTAATGTGAGCAAGTCTACGATGCCAAAGCCAACTAGTCTCATTAACTTTAGCATTTAAGGATACTAGGCATTGCATGTCTAATTTGGCTAAATCATTTAGATCTAGCATATAAACATTGCCATGTCTATGTCCCATAAATTTGATGCCATCATTAACAGGACTAGTCACAATACAAACAGATGATTCAAAAACTACTTTATACCCTTTATCACAAAATTGACTAATGCTAAGTAAGTTATGCTTTAAACCTTTAACTAACAAAATACTTTCAATATATTTGGAGGGAGTGATACCAATGTTACCTATCCCGATGATCTTTCCTTTGCCATTATCTCCAAAGGTGACCATCCCTCCATCCTTAGCATCAAGTGTGATGAATTGTGATTCATCACCAGTCATGTGTCTCGAGCATCCACTGTCCAGATACCATTTCCTGTTTTCTCCATGGGATGCTAGACACACCTGCAAACAAATATCAAGTTTTTGTTTTAGGTACCCAAGCTTTCTTGGGTCCTTTTTGGTTAGTCAAGATGGTTCCTTTTGGAACCCATATTTTCTTTACAGTTATGTTTGCACAAGTGTAAGATTTATGTCCTATTCTACCACATTTAAAACAAGTAGTATTGGTAGGCTTGTTACTTGAATAATTTACATAAATATTTTTCAGAAATTTTTGTTTCTTTAAGGGGTTATAGCCAAGTCCGGCCTTATCATATACGGCCTTTTGATTTTCAAGAATCATATTTAGTTTGTTTGAACTTAAGGTGAATTTATCTACTATAGGTTTCAGCTTATTAATATCATTCTTTAGGCTTTGGTTCTCTTGAAGCAAAGTAGATTTTTCAACTGAAAGATTTTCTGCTTGTTTTACTAAAGACTGATTTTTCAGTTTTAGTTCTTTGTTTTTCATTCCTAGTTTCTTCAATTCATCAATCAAATCATTGAAGGCTTCATGCAATTCTTCAAAAGTAAAATCACTAGGGTTTTCAGAAATTACCTCATTATCGTGTGCCATAAGGCACAGGTTGGCTTGTTCTGTTGAGGTCTCCTCATCGGAGCTTGAGTCGTCGCTCGCACTCCATGTGGCCATCATTGCCTTCTTTTTGAACTTTTTGGGACCTTTCTTCAATTGTGGACATTCGGATTTGAAATGCCCCGGCTTCTTGCACTCATAGCATATAAGGGGTTGATCTTTTTCTTTCTCTTTGCTTTGTTCCCCTTTTGTGAAAGGTCTCTTTCTCATCCCCTGTTTCCTCTTTCTTAGGAACTTCTTGAATCTTCGGGTGATGAGTGCCATATCTTCATCCTGTTCTTCATCTTCTGTATCGTCAGTTTCTTCATCAGGAGAGGCTGTGGATTTGAGGGCAATGGTTCTCTTCTTTTTGACTTCATCCTCTTGATGTTGCTTCATGCTAAGCTCGTGAGTCATCAAGGATCCAAGAAGCTCTTCTAGAGGTAGAGTGTTCAAGTCCTTTGCTTCTTGGATAGCAGTCACCTTGGCTTCCCAGGTTCTTGGCAATGACCTGAGAATCTTCCTTACAAGTTCACTGTTAGTATAAGATTTGTCAAGACTCTTCAAACCATTAATTATATCAGTAAAGCGAGTAAACATAGCAGTTATGGACTCATCATGCTCCATTTTAAATAACTCATATTTATGTACAAGCATGTTTATTTTAGACTCCTTTACTTGATTTGTTCCCTCATGGGTTACTTCTAACCTATCCCATATTTCTTTAGCAGATGCACAGGTAGAAATGCGATTAAATTCATTTGCATCAAGAGAACAGTAAAGAACATTCATAGCTTTAGCATTTAACTGTGCCAATTTCTTATCAACCTCATCCCATTCTCTTTCGGGTTTGGTTGACTCCTCACCATCTATTATCTTGGTGGGTGTGTGTGGACCGTTCACTATGATACTCCACATATCATAGTCTAGTGCTTGTATGAAAATCTTCATCCGAGCTTTCCAATAGGTGTAGTTAGACCCATTGAAAAGTGGAGGTCGGTTGGTAGATTGCCCCTCGGCTAGAGAAGTGCCGACGTGGGTTGCCATAGATCTTTGGCTCTTTGATTGTTAGATCAAAGAAGGGCTAGAGCACCGGGCTCTGATACCACTTGTTGCCCAGCTATGCAACCCAAGAGGGGGGGTGAATTGGGTTTTAAAAATTTTAGGCTTAACTAATTACTTGTAAAAATTATATATCAAAAACTTGATGAATGAAGAGAGAGACTTTGGTTTGAGATTAATTACTTAAAACAAGAATGCAAGGATATAATGGAGAATTAAAGAGAAACAATAAGGCATGCCACAAACACAATGATTTATAGTGGTTCGGTGCCAACCTTGCACCTACGTCCACTCCCCAAGCTCCTTCTTGGGAATTCCAATCCACTAAACTTTGTATTCAACCCGAATACAACCATCGGAAACTCCGACACTAGCTATCCCAAGCTAGTCCACTTGTTTCCCGGGTACAAGCCGACCCACACACTCCGATTTCAGGTTCGGATCAACCTTTCCTTGTTTTGGAAACCCTCCAAAACAAAAACAATTGCTCACAAGATAAACTCAGTTTAGAGCACAATTAAGTACAAGAATAGCTCCTTAAGTGAGCGAATATAACAATAAATACGCTTTACTCAAATGAAGAAGCCCTTCTTGAATTTCCTCAAAGTGGATGAGAGATGAAGTAAATGCTTGAGGAGTTGGTGAGCTTGATTGAAGGCTTCTTGAAGGCTGTAAATGAGCTCTTGAATGAGGTTGAGAAGTTGGCTTGAGAAACTCTCTCTTGAATGCACTTGAATGCCCTCTTGAATGCTCTTGATTTTCTCTTTTCAAATCACTTGAATGCCTCTTGGATATTTGGATCTCTCTTCATTTGTTTTCCACCTTTTGAAACATTTTATAGCCTTAAGAGACAAGGAAAAACAAACTAGGCAGAAAAAGAGCCGTTAGAGCACAAAAAGCAGCATTAAAAAGCAACCAAATCTGGCCAAAAACTAGCCGTTACAGGCAAATCCCGACATATGAGTCGACTCATGAGTCGACTCATGCCTCAGGGGTCGACTCATGAGTCGACCTCTGTTGCAAAGTCCAGAGATTGGGTTTCTGGATTTTCTTGGCCCAAAACAGCAGAGGTCGACTCATGAGTCGACTCATGCCTTATGGGTCGACTCATGAGTCGACTCACAGGTCGTGCCAAGCCAGAAAACCAGCGTGCCATGGCTAATCTTTGCGTGCCAATCAGCTCATAGTTTCATGAGTTGACTCATGAACTTCAAACCTTCATAACTCCAAAAATATAAGTCCAAAAACCATGAAACTTTCACCAATAGATTACATATCATTTATTCTACACGATGATGCTATCAAATCAGAGTTTTGATGAAATTACAATTTTGCCCCTGTAGAGCATAAGGTCTTTTTCACATAAAAATTATTTGTATCCCTTCCAACTGTTTTGTAGTCATCAAAATCAATCTAGGAGCAACATCCACCTTTCCGTCTGCGCCCCTCTTCCTCTTGAAGATCCACTTACACCCTATGAATTTTACTCCTTCGGGTGGGTCAACTAATGTCCACACATCGTTGACCTTCATGGACTCCATTTCGAATTTCATGGCCTCTAACCATTTCTCAGAGTCAGGTCTCTGCATTGCATCCATGTAGGTGATCGGATCCTCATCATTTTTATCAAGTTCGATAGGATCGCCGTCTCAGACCAAGAAACTATAGTATCTATCCGGTTGATGTGGTACTCTACTAGACCACCTTAAGGATGCAGGAACAATGAGCTCTGGATCTGATCTAACCAAATTCAGTTCAGGTTCAGTAACTTTTGTCGATTTTTTCACCTATCGAACTTCCTCAAGTTTCACCTTAGAGGCAACAGTCCCTTCACCAAGGAACTCCTTTTCCAAAAAGATTGCCTTAAGGCTGACAAACACCTTATGCTCATCAGCTAGGTAGAAATAATACCCTTTGATTTCTTTTGGGTACCCTATGAAATAACACTTGTCAGACCTAGGTCCAAGCTTATCCGTTTAACATAAGCCGGACACTCCCAAACCCTAAGGTACGAGAGTACTGGCTTACGTCCTATCCATATCTCATATGACATTTTGGTTACAGACTTACTCAAAATCCTATTTAGAAGGTAATAAGCCGATTTGAGTGCATATCTCCAGAGGGAGATCGGTAGACCAGCAAACCCCATCATGGATCGAACCATGTCCAACAAGGTCCAATTCTTCCTTTCAGACATACCATTATGCTGTGGTATTTCAGGAGGAGTCCACTGAGAGAGAATCTCATTCTCTCCAAGATATGTCAGAAACTCATTGGAAAGGTATTCACCTCCTCGATTAGATTGAAGAGTTTTAATACACTTTTCTATTTATTTTTCTACCTCATTTCGAAATAGTTTGAACATTTCAAACGACTCCGACTTATGCTTCATTAAGTAGACATACCCATACCTCGATAGGTCGTCTGTGAAGGTTATGAAGTAGAAATATCCACCTCTTGCACTTGAGCTCATGGGTCTACATACATCAGAATGTATCAGACCCAAGAGTTCACTGGCTCGCTCACCTTTTTCAGTAAAAGGTGATTTGGTCATCTTCACAAGAAGACAGGACTCACAGGTTGGAAATGATTCACAATCACCAACTTTAAGAATTTCTTCTTGAGCCAACTTGTTTATCCTGTTCTTATTGATATGACCTAGCCTACAGTGCCAAAGATAGACTTCTGACATATTCTCCATTTTAGGATATTTATCGAAGGTTTGAACCACATTAACAGGCTGTGATAGTAAGTAAATTCCATTATTTAGTTATCCAACAAATATTGTAACACCATTCAAAATGATATTGCAAACATTTTCTTTTATTAAAAATTCATAACTGTACATGACCAAAAGGCCTACAGAAATAATATTTAATAAAAAACTTGGATAATAGGGACATTCACTCAGAATTACATTACGAGAGTTGATTACAAGGTTCATGATTCCTAAAGCTAGAACTGAAACTTTGCTTCCATCTCCAATGTTCAGGAACCTCTCGCCTTCATCAAATCTCCTACTGACCTGCAGACCCTGTATCGAATTACAGATATAATAAGGGCTTCCGATATCCAATACCCAGGCAGTAGTATCATAAATAAAAAAATTGTAAGGTGTTATCATATAATTACTTTGCTTCTTCTTCAGCTTGTTCGGGTCCAGGGAGGCAATGTATATAGGACAGTTCCTCTTCCAGTGCCCCTGCTTCTTGCAAAAGAAGCACTCTGCCTGTCTCTGATCGGACTTATGCTTTTTAGTCTGACCCTGTGCAGACGTCCCTGCATGCGGCTGCACCTTCTTATTCTTCTTCTTGTTCTTCTTCTCTTTCTTAAAGGGTCAACGACCAGAAGAAGACCCTCCCACAATATTCACCGACTCCTTATGGAGCTGGTGGTCCTTCTCAAAGTTCTGCAGCAATCCCAACAAGCCGTGGTAGTTCACTACAAGCTTTGTCATCCAAAAATGAGTAAGGAATGAGAGGAAAGACTTGGGCAAAGAATTAAGGATCGCATCCTTACCGAGCTGCTCGTGCAAGGGAAAGCCCAGTTTACTTAGGCACTCAATCATTTCGATCATGTACAATACATGATTAGTGACTGAGGCCCCATCCCTCATCTGAGTATTGAAAATGGCACAATTAGTTTTGTGCCTTTCAACATTGTCAAACGTGCCAAAGGAGTCGTTCAACATTTGAAGCATCTCCTGCGGCTGGGCGTTCTCGAACCTGTGACTGAACTCATCATTCATTGCCGCCAGCATTATGCACCGAATGGTGGTGCGGTCGTTGAGCCACTTCTGATAAATATCTCGGATCGTTCCTCTAGCATTCGGGGCTGGCTCCTCAGGTGCCGGAACCGTTACTACATAAAGGATCTACTCATGCTCAAGGACAATTTTTAATTTTCAATACCAGCTATCGAAATTAGATCCCATGAGCTTGTCATTATCTAATAATGATCGGAGCGACAGGGTAGTGGCCATAGCTGCATAAAGAAAAATTAGACCTTTATTAGTACATAAATTATTAATACAAAAGACTTAGACTTTAGTCTAAAATTTTTTTCAGTATTTTTACGAACTGGTAGCCTCAACCTCCAATTCGAGGAATTACTTTAATTCCTTAATGGGTACTAGAATTCACACAGACCACACACGAGCCTAACTTTGGTTAGTCAATCCATGTGCATCTATGGGTAGGTTCATAACCAGTTGTTTCTCTAAACAACTTCTAGTAATTAATTTTGCCCCAGAACCTAATCAGTAGGCTTTGGCCTCCACTGAAAAAATCTGGTTAGGTCCAACCATTAACATGACTTGATTTGGTGAATCAGACCAATAAATGATCAGGCCCGACTTTGGCCAACCAACCTGACCACCATCAGAAAGACTCAATCAAATTATCATATTATGAATGATAATTCCATTAGTCAATAAGCACCAGGCCTTTGGGCCTCCAGTGATTATTAAACTAATTGACTCATTATCACTCACTTAATGGGAGGCTATGACTTAGTTATCACTATAACTTAATCATTTTTAGGGACCTAATAATTTTTAAAGATTTTATTAAAGGATAGAAGAGAAAAAATTAACCAGTCAATTTCAATCCTCCCACTGACTTCACCAAGTCAGATTAAAAAGGATTTAATTAAAGCTGGCATTAGGAGCACCTAAATCAGTCACACTGATTTACCTAATGACATGGGTGAGCTCTAATCACCAAGTGATCTAATCAAAATCTAACTTACCAGGTTGGCCAAGTAAGTGAGATCAGTGGTGAGGATATGCCATTAACTCATCAGAGATCGAATCAATGCGAGTAGCTCCCACTTAAAAACCACTGGTCAGACTGCCAAACTTACCTTAGACACCAACTAGTTCATTAGTTTTAATTTGATCAACTTAGTAAATAGGGTTCCACCGCATAGCCATGAATTAAATCCATCTTGATCTAGTTAAAGACATGGACCCATTCAACTACAACTATTGAAGTTGAATCTAGAGTGTCTTTGACCTAATCTAATTCAACTTTTGATTAGATTTGACCAATTATTCTAATTTAGTCCATTTCTTTAAGCTAACCTTAGGTCTAACCCAATTATGGACTTAATCCATCTAACCCGTTGACCCACAAGTTTATGAAATTGTCTTAGGTCTTAATTCATAATTCTAGACCAACTAGACAACACTTAATTCTTTTAATTAAGTATTTGGGCTGATGGGTCAGGGTTTGGCATTTCAAAAATAATTTTTAAATTTGAAAGGTTTTATTTTTTGTTCACCAAATGTGTTGACTCATTTCACAAACGGATCAGCACATTTCATAAACAACAATCCTATTGCTAATTACATAACAGAAAATAACTCAATCAAAATAAATTATGAATATTCCTTTAGATCTAATCTAACACATTCATGATAAATTTTACAATTGAACCTTTACAATTAAGTTCTTTCGCTACTTCATCTGTATGGGATATAATTGCTCGGCACTCCTACCGCCATAGGAGAACTCCATCGAATGGGAGGAGAGGGCCTTTAAATCTTACTTTTCTCCTATGACCGGATGACCATGGCAACCAACCCAATTAGACTACTTACTACTTGGATCAAGTATATCTAAATATACCAATTTTAAAATTTAAACTTCAAATTTTAAATTTTTGAATTTTAAATTTTAAATTTTGAATTTTAAATTTAAAATTTCAAATAAATTTCAAATTTTAAATTTTGAATTTCAAATTTTTGAATTTTGAATTTCAAATTTTAAATTTCAAAATTCAAATTTTAAATTTTGAATTTCAAATTTTAAATTTCAAAATTCAAATTTTAAATTTTGAATTTCAAATTTTAATTTTAAATTTCAAATTTAAATTTTTAGATTACTACTTAATCTATGCATGCAAATGTATATCATATTTTAGAACCTGCTCTGATACTATTTGTGGGAATTTCAGTGCAGGGGCAAAATAGTAATTTTAAAATTTTTTCAAAATTATAACTTTATAGTAAAAATTATTAATTAATCCAATTAATTAACATATATTTAACCTACACAAGGATTTAAATATGATATATATAGCATACATTTAAATTTAAAATTTAAACCTCTATAGTAAATGTTTTACTGTTATGTGTTCAGAACACATTATCTTCATGCAGGTAGTCGATCGCTATAGTCTGATCATCGTCGGGATGGTCTGATCATTGCAATACAGCCACACAGTATGTCTGACCTCTGTGGATCATCCACACGAAGCTTCCGATCTAATCGGCTCCTCACGAATTTTAGTTCGTTGTAGAACCCTTTCGACGGCTGATGCTGATCGAACTCCTTTGATCGATGTCTGTCGATTCCTCAGACACTCTGGATCATCAGCAAAGATAGTAGAGAAGTTGATGAAGGTCTTCCTAAAGTTTGGTGGGCTCACGACACTCATAGCTCATCTTCTCACTTCCCGAACCCTAGGCAATAACCCTAGGGTACACACAGAAAACCCTGCACCCAAAATCCTTTTTTTTTCTCTTCTTTTCTTTACTTTTCTCACGCACAAGGCTTTTCTCACGCCACCCTTCTCTCTCAGATCAGATCCTCGCACACCCCACCTTCTCATCCCTTTTAAAATGGTGCAAGACCGCATTTTTATCGCATTTTTACCGCATAAGAGGATAAAGCTAGGTGGTTGCTCCCTTGAATTCAAACCGAATTTGAATTCAAATGCCAACCAACCTATCCTTATCCACTCAAGGCGTGAGAAGGGAGGGGTGTGGGCTTCTTTGTGAGTAGAGAGTTTTCAAGAGAAACTTTTTCTTGTGTAAAATAAGTGGCGCACAAGTGGATAAGGTAGCGCATGAGATTAGTTATCCATTCAAATTCAAACTTCATTTGAATTTGAATGGCCAACCAACCTTATCATTATCCACACAAGTGGCGCACAAGGGAGGGCATGGGAAGGCTTCTGCATGGGAGAAAATTCATGAGAACTTGTTTCTCATGAATTCAAATAAGCGCAGGTGAGGTGAGGTGGCGCAGTGAGATAAGTCAAGGTGGTTTCAAACCTAATTGAACTAACCTTATTAAAATAGATTAGGCATAATTAGACTAAATTAAATCTAATACAATTAGATTTAATTAGGCTCAATAAAATCCTGATCAAATCAGAAATTGACTAAGTCCAACCCCTGATCAAATCAGGGACCAAACCACCTCGACGATTAGGTCAACTCTTAACCTAATCGGGTCAAACCCAACTAAATCCAATTCAATTGGACTTGATCTAAAAATAATTACTCAATCAAATTGAGTTAATTAGTGATCAAATCACTAATTAAACTTCTCATAAATACTGAGTCCAAATCCGATGGGCAATCGGACATCAAAGTCCATCGATATGAAACCTTGATCAAAGAGTCCCAAACCAGTGGGACTCTTGACCCCAGTACCCAAATGGTGTGGAACTCATGATCAAAGAATTCTGATTCTTGATCACAGAATTTCAGACATGTAGGACTTAGAGTCTTCGAGCATTAGGACTCTTGGTCGAAGAGTCCCAGTCCAGTGGAACTCTTCACCAGCCATCAGATCAGATAGGAACCTCTATGTGTGTGACCCCGCAGGTTCGAACCTAAGCCGGTAGCATAGGAATTAATTTTTGTACTAATCGAAGTAACCATCTAGCAATGATACCCAACATCCGGATAGGTCGAATAGTCACAATCGCAACATTCAGAACCTACGCGAATATGGTTTCTGTATAATTCATCCCTTTTGACCCCTGTGTATAGGATGACTCAGGGTTAAACTGCCAACCCTGATCAGATCATCTGAATCGTGCTCAACTCAATCAGTCCTGTGACTCCTCACTAGGACTACTCTGGCCAAGATTTTGCTAAATTGAAACACGACTGTACACTGCTCCTGAACTGGAGTGGTCAGTCCCATCTTGACACACGCACCGACAAGTCAAGTACTTGACTACATCCAGCAGCCTTTCATCACTGAATTAAAAATTCAGGTAGTCCAGTGCCTAAGTGTAGTGAGTTGCTTGCAAGTCACCGTGGCGGTCTCAAGTCGGAGGTACATTTATACCCATATCCCATCGAAGTAGATCTTGACAGCAGAAAAAGCTCCAAAGTCGGTCACGTTCAGTGCAGATGTACCCTTACATCTCATCTGTATGCCATACCAGTGTCTCCACACTCCTTGGTTAAGAGGACAACCTACCCATATGGCACACAACGACCTATGCTTGATAAATGTTGTTGTCCTTGGTAACAATGTATCATTTGGTCGCGAACAGGTTTAAAGACTAAACAACAAATCCTCCTTTGTCGAGTCTAAATAGTCCTAAGAACTTCACCACAACACAGGAGTTCATTAGAAGATGAAATAATTTATGATAAAAAATATTAAAATAATTTTTATTTATTTATAATTTATATACTAATACAGAAAAAAGCACAACCGTCAACAGACTGATGATTGGCTTTGGGATACTATTCCCAACACATCGATCATTCACCTTGATGGTACTATAGTTTGACTATACCATTACTCGATCTCCTAGCTAGATGGAGCCTTAAGATGTATGTTGGATGCAGTAGACTCACTATAGGAATAAAGTGCACATCAAGATGAGATTTATCGATCTTGATAGATGAGAAGTACTCCTATATAGATCATGAGACTAAGTCCTAAAGCTCTTGGCCAAGGCAATGTAAAAGATGAAAAGGTGTTTTTATTGGTTTTTACATTGGATTCGAGTCGGTTGATTCTAGCATATGACAAAAATCAGGTTTGATGAGTCATCCTTAATCTGTGACTTATCGAGACTCACTATAGAAGAACTAAATCACATAGTAACTGCATTTAGAGGTTCATCATTCAGCTCTGGTGGATTACCACCATATACTGCTAGGTGTCATTGATGGATTGTGAGACTAATTAAGAATCATTTTGATGATCAATGATTCTTAATTGATTGAATTGAAAAGGTTACAATCCATTGAAAGGGATTTCAATAATATTGATGATGGAGATCATAATATTTTTTACTACCAGACAGAATTGAATCTATAGGGTCACACAAATAAAGATTTTAGACTAAAATTGCAGAATTGGGCTAGTGTAGTCTGATTGAGTTAGGACTAATTAAAGTTCTAGCTTTGGGTTTATGGATATCATGATAGCATATGATTAAACCCATTTTCTCCTACTTGATTTAGCTTTCCTATTGGGTAGGGCTCAACCAAATCGAAGCAAGCTCTATTGGGTGCCAAGAGTTGGTGCACTCAGGTTAAACCTAACCACGTAATAAGATTAGGTTGGATTTGGCGCCCACATTGTTTCTTTGCCATGATCAAGGGGGGCACGCCCATATAGATTTCATCCATGTGTGTGTCACCCACTTATAGATAAGGGAGGGAGTGAGAAGGGGATAAACCACATCCTCTTGCTGATAAGGATAAGAATGAGATGGTTACATTTGAGTTCAAATTCAAATTTGAATTCGGGTTTGAATTTAAAGCATTTGAATTCGAATTGGAAGAAGATTGTGTTGGGCGACAACCATCTTATCCCTTGCACTCACCACATCAGATTTTTTCTAGTTTTGGTCGATCAAAATGAGGGAGAAAAGGTGGTGGGCGGCAGCCAAGCAGAGTCCTTCTACTATGGGACTTTGATCCGATCAAAGTCTATAAAAGGCTACCATGTCAAAGCTGTTTAAGAACTACTATTCATAACAAGAAAGTTGCCATACCTCCTTTCCTTTTCTCCATGCTATCTCCTTCTCCTCTCTGATCTCCGATCCTCTCCCATGCCCAAAGGAGTTGGGCGTCCCATCTGGTGGTCTCGAAACATCGAGTTCCATTCGATCTATGCGAAGGAGCAAGAAGGCTACGATCAAGCATTGGTCGGAACTCTACCAGAGATTAGATCTAAGGCTGATCCAAGAGCTTGCAAATTCATCTAGGAGTAGATGAATCGAAGATGGAGAGAGCATCTTAGTTCAAGCCCGAGTGGCTACCTGTAGAGGCTGAGCAAGTATGCGGCTCACCAGCAAACTTCAAAACTTCGCGATCATCGAACTACGGAGTTTATTGACCCACATAAAGTGATGTAATCATCTTATATTCTAATTTAAATTATTTAAATCTTTATTTTCTCATAATCTAGATGCATGATCAATCTGACCACATCGAGATTACATCTCGATCGGATCGCATGTCCGATTGAAAAGTTTTTTGAATTCCATTGTACCCTGATCTGATCTATCGGATGTGCAATCATTCCTTCACTAAGTCTCTTAGTTGATATTTTCAAGGCAAAAAGAACTATTTGGGATATCATTGGCCTAGACCTTGATGACCTAGTTGATCTCGAAAAGATGGTGGGGATCTAAGGTGCGATTGATAAACTATTGTGAATCGATTTACCTGTTGGTTAAGCAACCAACTTGATTGACTTATGGAGCATACTTTCCAACTTCTCTTGAATACATCATATTATTGCTACAATTGTCGAAGAGGTTGTCATATGATATATATCCTAAAAGGAAGAGCTTGATCTCAACGTGATAGTGCTAAAGGATAAAGTTACCTCCTTCAAGAGCTTCTAAAACAACCTTTGAGTTGAAGTCGCATCAGCTGAGTAGTTGATGATTTATCTCGAGGCTTAACTGGCACAAAAGCCTAATAGGATTGAAAGTGAGTTCGAAGGAGGAGATGGCACCTAAAATAAAGTTGCAAGCCTTGGTTGAAGCATGTGCCAGACTTCCAAACTACATATCTTGATTTCTAGCTCTCCTGGCCAAGATAACTGTTGGTGCAAAAATCCGCCTGCGTCGGAGAAGCTGGAGTTGTGGGGGTCGCGATCGCCGCCGGGACCTGCAAAAGAAGTCTAAACCGGAGGTGGGGTTGCTCCGGCAAGACCCTCCGACGCTCAAGTCAGTTCTCTGCCTCAACAAGAATGGAGTGCTCGAACAAAAATTTTAGCAGAGTTTTAGGATAGAAAATAGAGCTTAGAGAATAACGTATCTGGGGTCCCCCTTTTATAGGCAGAGGGAGCAACAGACTGATAGCGATGTTTGTAACCGTCTGGCAGTGGGCTGCCCAGGAGTTTGTTGCGAAGAGTAGTGGAGGGGACCCGTGGCTATCACCGGGGCGTGCCACGTGGAGTCTGCCACGGGGAGCGGAGCGGCGTCCGTTATCGTGGCTTGCCAGAGAATGGAAGAATCGCGCGGTATCCATCGCAGGAAGTGGAGCAGAATTGTGGCCATTATTGTGGCCTGCCAGGGAGTGATGGAGCCGCGTAGAATCCATCGCAGGAAGTGGAGCAGTGCTGTGGTCGTTATTGCGGCCTGCCAGGGGGTCCAGGCCTATCGGCCGGAGTTCGGCTGGGGTGTCTGGCGGAGAGAGGTGGCTAGCCACCCGTCTGAGAGGAGCTCGGAGTTCGGCTCTCACAGGAGTTCGGATGGAGTCTTCCTTCAGTCAAAGTCGGGGGTGAAGTCTGGCTCCCGTAGGAGTTCGGGTAGAGTCTTCCTGTAAGCGAAGTCGTGGCTGGAGCCCAGCTCCTGTAGGAGTCCGAGCGAAGTCTTCCTGTAAGCAAAGTCGTGGGTGGAGCCCGGCTCCCGTAGGAGTCCGGGCGAAGTCCTTGTGCAGTCAGAATTGGGAACGAGGCCCGACTCTCGTAGGAGCCTGGGCGAAGTCTTCCCGCAGCTGGAGCTGGAGATGAGATCTGGCTCCCGTAGGAGCCCGAGCGAAGTCTACCTGCAATCAAAGTCAGGGGTGAAGTCCAGCTCCCTTAGGAGTCCGGATGAAGTTTACCAGCAATCAGGGTTGAGGAGGAGCTCGACTCCCATAGGAGTCCGGGCGAAGCCTTTCCGCAGTTGAGGTCGGGGATGAGATCCGGCTCCCGTAGGAGTCCGAGCGGAGTCTTCCCATAGCCAGAATCAGACACGAGGTCTGGCTCTCATAGGAGTCTGGGCGAAGTCTATCTGTAATTAAAGTCAGGGGCGAAGTCCGGCTCCCTTAGGAGTCCGGACGAAGTTTACCAGCAAACGGGGTCGAGGACGGAGCCCGGCTCCCGTAGGAGTCCGGGCGAAGCCTTTCCGCAGTCGAGGTCGGGATGAGATCTGGCTCCCGTAGGAGCCCGAGCGGAGTCTTTCCATAGCCAAAATCGGACACAAGGTCTGGCTCTCATAGGAGTTTGGGCGAAGTCTATCTGCAATTAAAGTCAGGGGTGAAGTCCGGCTCCCGTAGGAGTCCGGGTGAAGTTTACCATCAGTCGAGGTTGAGGACGGAGCCTGACTCCCGTAGGAGTCTGAGCGAAGCCTTTCTGCAGTCGAAGTCGGGGATGAGATCCGGCTCCCATAGGAGTCCGGGCTGAGTCTACCTGCAATCAAAGTCAGGGATGAAGTCCGGCTCCCTTAGGAGTCCGGACGAAGTTTACCTGTAAGCGAAGTCGTGGGTGGAGCCCGGCTCCCGTAGGAGTCCGGGTGAAGCCTTTTCGCAGTCGAGGTCGGGGACGAGATCCGGCTCCCGTAGGAGTCCGAGCGAAGCCTTTCCGCATTCGAAATCGGGGACGAGATCCGACTCCCGTAGGAGTCCGGGCTGAGTCTACCTGCAATCAAAGTCAGGGATGAAGTCCGGCTCCCTTAGGAGTCTGAATGAAGTTTACCTGCAATTGGGGTCGAGGACGGAGCCCGACTCCCGTAGGAGTCCGAGCGAAGCCTTTCCACAGTCGAAGTCGGGGACGAGATCCGGCTCCCGTAGGAGTCCGGGCTAAAATCTGGTAGTTGTAGGAATCTACCGTTGGAGAAGTTCAACCGTTGGCGAAGTCCGGGGTAGTTCGGATTGGAGTTGAACCTGGCTGGAAGAAGTCTGGAAGGGATTCGGGGAGCAGCTGATAGTCGTAGAAAGTCGACTGGCGGCAGAGCTTAGTGAGCGCTTAGGGCGGTTTAATAGATAACTGGGAGAACTCATGTTGAAGGAGCTCGGATGGTGTAATGGGAGTTCGTCCGTCAGAAAAATTCAGTCAGCACTATGGAAATCCAGCTGTTGGAGAAGTTCGGGGAGATACCGTCTGCGGTCGAAAGCCAGAGGAGTCTTGGAAGGGTCAATCCTGTTAAGAACTTCGGCTGAGGGTATTTTATACCCAACACCAGTCCCCCTACTTTCGAGTTCGAATTTTGAATGAAGTACAGAAAGATTGTCACAGCCGAAGTTGCTCCCTTGATGTCCGTGCACGATCGTCCTCAGATATTTTGGCATTTAATGCGTGTGCACTGGAGTCTTTTCAAATCGAAGCGATCCGAAGAGGCTCTTTTGGAACCTGCAGCGGAACGATGCTCAAGGCGTGGCGCAATTAAGGCACTGTCAGCCGTCTACCACTTTTTAACCGCCCGCTGTGGTGAGTGGGACACGCGGTGAAAAGAGACTGGCCAGAGGGGATTCGCAATCGTCATTATGCCGGATCTCAGGGCCTATTTAAACTGTACTTCTCCTCCAAGAGTCCCGCTCTATCCGACGGTCTCATTCTGGCATCCTTCTTCTTCCTGAGAACTTCGATTTTTCTCAACGCCCTTTCCAGCCTTAGGCATTCCTCGAGCCGTCCCCATTTCCGCACCTTCGTACTTCTCCGAATCGCCTAGGTTAGTCTCGAAACTCCTTCCTCTTTTTGTTCTTCCTTTTGCCGTTCGATCTTTCTTCCTCTTGCTCTGCACATCAGTCCCCCGAGACTTTGTCCGTGATTTTTCTCGATCTTTAGGGATTTCACCTCTGTAAATGGTCTTCGTATGATTCTAGATGTCTTTCAGAGGTTCTTCTTCTAGTGGCTCTAGGAGTTCGTCTGTCTCGATCTCCCAGAGTCCTCAGGCGGTAGATGAACCGGTAGGTAGAGCTGAACCTCGTCCGATTTTTGCACCGGATGCCATTCCTTGTTCTCTGACTTCGGATGAACTCCAACTGATAAGAGTTCAGTATGAGGTTCCTCCGGAGTACGAACTGGAACTTCCTAGCCCGTCCGATCAGGCTAGTGCCCCTCCCCCCGACTGCTTCTGCCTGTACCAGGAGGCCTTTCGTGCCGGACTCCGACTTCCTCTGCCGCCTTTTGTCATTGCTCTTTTTTGGTTTCTGGATATTTCTCTGGCTTCGGTTGCACTGAACTCCTTTAGGTTTTTGATAGGGTTCCTCTCTCAATTGTCATGTAGTCGAAGTCCAGCCCACCCTTTCCTTGTTTAGATACTTCTACACCTTCAAGCGTCATTCCACGACAAAGGATTGGTGGTACTTCTCCCCTCAGTTCGGTAGGAAGGAGTTACTGAAGGGTGCCCCTTCTTCTATCCATAACTGGAAGGAAAAGTTTCTTTATGTTCGATGCCCGACCTTGAGGCTAGAGTTGCCCCCTTGGGGCTCCCTGAGGGACTCCGTCTGCCGGGCACCCAGCCTGGAGGGAGACGACCATCAAGCCTCCCAGAAACTCCTCAAATATCCAACTCTTTCTCTCCCCAACCTCCTGAAGGAGCAGTTTCTGTTCAACATCGACCTGAGCCCCATGGATCCCGCCAGTATTTCATCTCTCTTTTTTTTTTCTTTCTTTTCCTTTCCTCTCTTTCTCGCACTTCTCTTCTTTTCTTCTTTTTCACGCCCTCCTTTTCTTTTCTCTTTCTCTCTTTTTTTTTTTTTTTTTTTTTAGGCATGGACGTCGAAGAAGCACAGATGCTTGCCAGGGGCCTGAAGGCTCTCAAAAGAAAGGGCGTCGCGACCTCCGGGCCAGCGAAGAGGGCCAGAGCGGAGGGGACGAGTTCAACTGCGCCTGCCCAAGCGACCTCAGCTGTCGATGTCCTTCCAGACACTGAGCATCCCGTCGCCTGGGCTTCCCCGAGGGGTTCGAGTTCTCCTACCGAGGTCCCCGCTTTAGAGACCCGTCTTGAGGAGGTGCCAGGGGGTGAGAGGAGGAAGAGGAGGAAGACCTTGGCCCGCAGGGTCGGCAGTCACCGGGCTGCCACTGAAGAGTCCCGCGGCTCTGAAGAGGAGCAGGGGGATGATCCCTTTAGTGACAGGGATCTAATAAAAAAGCTGGTAGACGGGTGCTCACTGCCCGAAGTCATCCAGAGGATCGTCCGCGTCGATCCTACACAATGAGTCTGGGACTCGCTGGGGGCCTTCCTCGAGGTAAGTAGATTCATCCTCCTTTTTCCTTTTGCTTCTTCATTTAATTAACTTTCCAGGTCCCATTCTGACTCTCCGATCGCCCTTGCAGCTCGGGCAACAACTTCTCACCAACATCGAGACGACAAACAAGGCGGTGGAAGGTCAGCAGGCCGAGGCTGCCCACCTTAAGGAAATGGCCCTCGAGGTGGCCGGTCTCCGAGAGGCGCTTAAGAGAGAGAGACAGATCTCGACGGAACAGAAGGCCGACCTGGAGGAGATGGTGAGGAGGGCGGAGGCCGAGGTTGCCAACATGGTGGAACAGATCCCGACCCTGGTCTCGGAGGTCAGGAGTCAAGCGGTGGAGGAGTTCAAGACTTCCACCGAAATGAAGAAGTTGAAGGTTGAGTTCGGCCAAGCCACATTCAATAAAGGGTTTGAGCTCTGCCAAGAGAAGATGGTTGTGAAATTCTCCGAGCTCGACCTCAGCTTCTTGGACGAGGCATCCAAAGATGAAGCCGGACCCTCCACCGCCGATGCAGCCACCGCGTCCACCCCCCAGAGGTGCCGAGTCCCCCCGTTGATCCAGAGGTCCAAGACCTCTAACTTTGTATTCTTCCTTTATTGCCATTTTTCTTCTTTCTTTTGTCTTCAAGAAACGTTCAGTCAATAAAATTGGTCTCCTCCTTTTGGGGGACTTTTCTTCTCTTCTTTTTCTTTCTTTCTTTCTTCTTCTTTGTAATGAGCTGCATTTTAACGCGTTGACCTCCCGATGGCAGCGCCCCGTCGAAGCGCTTCCCTTGCCTCAGGGGATTCCACTAAAATCTACAATCCAGTGGCTGAAAAAGGAAGTCCTCCATTTAACAAAAAGGTCGAAGAAGACGGAAGGCAAGCTTCGCAGGTTGAGGGAGAGTCATTCCGAAGCCACCGCGGAGGCCACCTACTTTCGGAATCTCCACGTGAAGGGGATCATGGAGTATAGCCGGAGGAAGGCGAACTTTGAGAAGGAGCTTGAGGAACACAAGAAGCGTGCCAGCAATCAAATTTGGGCTCAAGCTGCCAAAATCAGTTCCCTCAGGGTGGAGCTGTCGACTGCCCGGGAGAGGATTGGCCAGCTGGAGAAAAGTTCATCCCAGCCTTTGACTCGGGCCGACAGCGACCGGGAGTGGTCGAAGAGGGTCTCCGACCTCCAGCAGCAGCTCTAGGATGCCGAGGCGAGCTACGATGCGTACAGGGCTGGCTGGCGCAAGCAGGTGGATGAATACAAGGGGAGACTCAGGGTGGCGACCGATGAAGTTGCCCGTCTTCAAGGGCAGCTGGCTGGCAAGGCTCAGCTCGCTTCCTCTCAGGATTCCAGCGAACTCCAATCCCTGAGAAGAACTGCAGAAGAGCTTTCTATCGCCCTTGGGGGGAGGATGGTCGAGCTGCAGCAATTGAAGATCCAGCTGGCATGCGAGCAGCAGGCTGTCAAGGACGCAGAGGCAGAATCCAAGGTCCTGAGAAAAAGGCATCGAGAGACGGAGAACGAAAGCCAGCGACTCCGTCGGGTGTCCAAGGACATGCTGCTGAAAAAGAGAGAGCTAGAAGAAGAAGTTGAAAATCTGAGGCAGTCCTTGATGAGAAGTGAAGTAGATAATTCGAGGTCGGAAGGAGCAGAGCTTCCCTAGGGCTCTTTTTGGCCTTCCGTCTTTCCATGCATATATTTTCTCTTTTGTTGTTTTGTTTGGTTCTTGTGGTTTTGCTTTTCTTCCTTTAGCCTTCTGGGCTTCGTGGTGTATATTTTGCAAATAAAATGAAAAGAGAATTTTGTGTTACCTCATTCACGTATTGTATTAAATTATCATCCACCGAACTTCTTTTGTCTTTTGACTTGTCTGACGTCGATGTCGTTTGGAGGTGCCCAGTCGTCGCCACGCTGATTTGCTTTTCTTATCATCCATGGTCGTAGGCTCGAGCTCGATGGTCCGAACTCCGCATTACCTCGAAGGGATCATTATTTTTTTGACCTGTGTCGAGAGCCTTCTTAGAGGTCGAGGATGTTTGGTAGGAACTCCCATCTTTGTTGAGACGAAGTTCCCTATGTTTTTGGTGTAATTTGTTTTTCATCTGTTGCCAATGTAGTTCGTCGCTTTTTCTTTCTAATTTTCCTTCTCTTTTCTGAGCGAGGGTCCTCCCCTTGCTTTTTGTGGAGTCGCGTAGAGGTGTGGAGGTGCCATTGAGGGGACTTTTCCCTTTATCCGATCATGTTGGGTGACCAAATTTTTGTCATCGTCAGGACGAGGTCCTCCTTCTGTCCTTGACATAGTCGATCTCAGCTCAGGTTAGGACGAGGTTCTCCTTCTGTATCCAACAGAGCTGTGGGGGCGCATAAAGGTCGTTGCAAGGGCCTCTCCCCCCATCCGGTCTAGAAGAACCGGGTCTTCGACTTTGCTCATGTCAGGATGAGATTTTCTCCTGTTCCTAACATGACTGTGGGGGCACATTAGGGCATTGCAGGGCCTCTCCCCCCATCCGGTCTAAAAGAACCAGGCCTTTGTCTTTGCTCATGTTAGGGCGAGGTCCTCCTCCTATCCCTAACAAGGCTGTGGGGGCACATTAGGACGTTGTAGGGCCTCTCCCCCCATCCGGTCTAAAAGAATTGGGCCTTTGATTTTGCTCATGTTAGGGCGAGGTCCTCCTCCTGTCCCTAACAAGGCTGTGGGGGCATATTAGGGCATTGTAGGGCCTCTCCCCCATCCGGTCTAAAAGAACCGGGCCTTTGACTTTGCTCATGTTAGGACGAGGTCCTCCTCCTGTCCCTAACAAGGCTGTGGGGGCACATTAGGGTATTGTAGGGCCTCTCCCCCATCCGGTCTAAAAGAAGTAGGCCTTTGACTTTGCTCATGTTAGGGCGAGGTCCTCCTCCTGTCCCTAACATGGCTGTGGGGGCACATTAGGGCGTTGTAGGGCCTCTCCCCCGATCCGATCTTAAAATAATCAGACTTTCATTTTGCTCATGTTAGGATGAGGTTCTCCTCCTGTTCCTAACATGACCTTGTTTTAATGGTTTGAAGGGGTTATCCCCAATCGTAACAAGTCCATGCCAAAAGGGAAAGACATGCAAAGTCGAAAAGAATTTTGATTCAAAACAAAGTCGTGAGTAGTACATTTACAGGTTTCTCGAATCTTATGGTCGTGGAAGGTCTGCTCCTCCTTGAGGCCCTCCGGTGATGGAGTCGATGGTCCCGATTGGAGGTCGATCTCCGGGTTGCTCCCCCCTTCTTGGTGGTTCAGGCTGCGGCAGGACCCTTGGCCGATCTTCTCTACCCTAGGCCAGCGTCGAATGAACCTATCGAGTCGATCTTGCCGGATGAGCTCCTCGATCTCATCTCGGAGCTGGATGCATTCCTCTGTGTCGTGGCCGTGGTCGCAATGGTAGAGACAGAACTTGTTGGGGTTGCACTTTTCGAGGTGTGTGCGCATCCTCTCTGGCCTAGGGAGCTGCTCCCTGACCTCCATCAGTACCTGGGTCTTCGAGGCATTGAGGGGGGTGTAGTTACAGAATCTTCCCAGTGGAGAACCCCGCCGAACTCCGCGGTCCGGACTTCTCTGCCTACGTACCCAGGGAGGAGTATGGACATGCTTGTGCCCGAAAGGAGTTTAAGAACGTGGTCGAGCTTCTCTCGGCCCTTTTTCGACTGCGGGCTTATTCGAGTCTCTCACCTGTCGCTCTCTCACAGTCTCCTCATCCTTTATTTTGAAGGCTTCTTCCACTCGGGCGTACCCTTCAGCCTGAGCCAACAGATCAGCAAAATCCCTGAGGTACTTCTTCTCCAGGGAGAACAAAAGGTCATTCTTCTGAAGGCCGCCCTTCAAAGCAGCCATTGCTACCGATTGGTCCAAATTTCGGACCTCCAGCGCTGCGACATTGAAACGGTTGATGTAGGTCCGAATGGACTCCCCCTCCCTCTGCTTGATATTGATGAGGGACTCTGAACCCTTCCGGAGGTGCCGGCTGCTGACAAAATGGACCACAAATTGGTGGCTCATCTGATCGAAGGAAAAGATGGTACCCAGCTTCAGCGCCGAGTATCAGTTTCTCGCCGCTCCCTTCAAGGTGGATGGGAAGGCTCAGCATAGAATGGCGTCGGGTGCGCCATGAAGCAGCATCATCATTCGGAAGGTCTCCAGATGATCAACCGAGTTCGAAGTCCCATCGTAGCTTTCGAACGGGGGAGTTTGAAGTTTGGCGGGATCGATTCCTGCATGATCATTTGAGAAAAGAGAGGGTCAGTACAAATATCCTCACTATAAGCGGGGGGAGCGGGGCGGAGTTCTTCGATCCACCGGTTCATCTCCTGGAGCCTCCGGTCCAGGAAATCCTCTCGACTTCGAGTCTCGAGGGTCCTCTAGCAGAATGGGGGTAGAGATCTTCCAGGGGTGGAGTCGTGATCCGACTGAGGGCTCTCCATCCTCGGGTTCATCTTCCCAGGAAAGATGGGGCGGTTGGCTCAAGTGGCCCGCCCTACCATCGGATTTTGGTGTTTCGGTGATACTCTTTTCAGGCGCACTGATGCCTGCGACTGCTGCTGCTGCATGGCCTGCACAACTTCAGTGAGGCCTCTGATCTGCTGCGCCAGCAGATCAAATTGCTTCGCGCCGACCGCCATTGCTGGAGGAGGAGGAGGAGGCTGGGAAACTGGAGGCGAGGCCGAAGCCTGAGATCTAACTGTGGAGGCCGTGGATCATCACGTGGATGCCTTGCGGGGAGGCATCGGGCAAAGACCAAGTGGAGGAAGGAGGAGAGGGCACCGAAAAAGATGCCCGGGGGTGGTCCCGTTGAGCTCTCCTTTAAGAACAAGGGTACTGCGAAGATACACCCCTTCCTCTAGCGCCAATCCTGTTGGTGCAAAAATTCATCTGCACCAGAGAAGCTGGAGTTGTGGGGGTCGCGGTCGCCGCCGGGACCTGCAAAAAAAGTCTAAACCGAAGGTGGGGTTGCTCTGGCAAGATCCTCCGACGCTCAATTCAGTTCTCTGCCTCAACAAGAATGGAGTGCTCGAACGAAAATTTTAGTAGAGTTTTGGGATAGAAAATAGAGCTTAGAGAATAACGTATCTAGGGTCCCCCTTTTATAGGCGGAGGGAGCAATAGACTGATAGCGATGTTTGTAACCGTCTGGCAGTGGGCTGCCCAGGAGTTTGTTGCAAAGAGTAGTGGAGTGGACCCGTGGCTATCACCGAGGCGTGCCATATGGAGTCTGCCATAGAGAGCGGAGCGGCATCCATTGTCACGGCTTGCCAGAGAATGGAAGAATCGTGCGGTATCCGTCGCAAGAAGTGGAGCAGGATCATGGCCATTATTGTGGCCTGTCAGGGAGTGATGGAGCCGCGTAGAATCCGTCGCAGGAAGTGGAGCAGTGCTGTGGTTGTTATTGCGGCCTGCCAGGAGGTCCAGGCCTATCTGTCGGAGTTCGGTTGGGGTGTTTGGCGGAGAGAGGTGGCTAGCCACCCGTCTGAGAGGAGCTCGGAGTCCGACTCTCGCAGGAGTTCGGATGGAGTCTTCTTTCAGTCAAAGTCGGGGGTGAAGTCCAACTCCCGTAGGAGTCCGGGCGGAGTCTTTCTGTAAGCGAAGTCATGGGTGGAGCCTGGCTCCCGTAGGAGTCCGGGCGAAGTCTTCCTGTAAGCGAAGTTATGGGTGGAGCCCGGCTCCCGTAGGAGTCTGGGCGAAGTCCTTGTGCAGCCAGAATTGGGAACGAGGCCCGGCTCTCGTAGGAGCCTGGGCGAAGTCTTCCCGCAGCTGGAGCTGGAGACGAGATCTGGCTCCCATAGGAGCCCGAGCGAAGTCTACCTACAATCAAAGTCAGGGGCGAAGTCCGGCTCCCTTAGGAGTCCGGACGAAGTTTACCAGCAATCGGGGTCGAGGACGGAGCCCGGCTCCCGTAGGAGTCCAAGCGAGGCCTTTTCACAGTCGAGGTCGGGGATGAGATTCGGCTCCCGTAGGAGTCCGAGCGGAGTCTTCCCATAGTCGGAATCGGACACGAGGTCTGGCTCTCGTAGGAGTCTGGGCGAAGTCTATCTGCAATCAAAGTCAGGGGCGAAGTCTGGCTCCCTTAGGAGTCCGGACGAAGTTTACCAGCAATCGGGGTCGAGGACGGAGCCCGGCTCCCATAGGAGTCCGGGCGAAGCCTTTCCGCAGTCGAGGTCGGGGATAAGATCTGGCTCCCGTAGGAGTCCGGGTGGAGTCTTCCCATAGTCGGAATCGGACACGAGGTATGGCTCTCGTAGGAGTCTGGGCGAAGTCTATCTGCAATTAAAGTCAGGGACGAAGTCCGGCTCTCGTAGGAGTCCGGGTGAAGTTTACCATCAGTCGAGGTCGAGGACGGAGCCCGGCTCCCGTAGGAGTCCGAGCGAAGCCTTTCCGCAGTCGAAGTCGGGGACGAGATCCGGCTCCCATAGGAGTCCGGGCTGGGTCTACCTGCAATCAAAGTCAGGGATGAAGTCCGGCTCCCTTAGGAGTCCGGACGAAATTTACCTGTAAGCGAAGTCGTGGGTGGAGCTCGGCTCCCGTAGGAGTCCGGGTGAAGCCTTTCCATAGTCGAGGTCGGTGACAAGATCCGGCTCCCGTAGGAGTCTGAGCGAAGCCTTTCCGCAGTCGAAGTCGGGGACGAGATCTGGCTCCCGTAGGAGTCCGGGCTGAGTCTACCTGCAATCAAAGTCAGGGATGAAGTCCGGCTCCCTTAGGAGTTCGGATGAAGTTTACCTGCAATCGGGGTCGAGGACGGAGCCTAGCTCCCGTAAGAGTCCGAGCGAAGCCTTTCCACAGTCGAAGTCAGGGACGAGATCCGGCTCCCGTAGGAGTCCGGACTGAAATCTGGTAGTTGTAGGAATCTACCGTTGGAGAAGTTCCACCATTGGCGAAGTCCGGGGTAGTTCGGATTGGAGTTAAACCTGGCTGGAAGAAGTTTGGAAGGAATTCGGGGAGCAGCTGATAGTCGCAGAAAGTCGGCTGGCGGCGGAGCTTAGTGAGCGCTTAGGGCGGTTTAATAGATAACTGGGGGAACTCATGTTGAAGGAGCTCAGGTGGTGTAGTGGGAGTTCGTCCGTCGGGGGAATTCAGTCAGCACTGTGGGAATCCGGTTGTTGGAGAAGTCCGGAGAGATACCGTCTGTGGTCGAAAGCCGGAGGAGTCTTGGGAGGGTCAATCCTGTTAAGAACTTCGACTGAGGGTATTTTATACCCAACAATAACCAAAGTCGATGACCTAGACAACTAGTTGTAATGTGAGTGGCCGAAATGCCCATGCAAAATGTTCAGGATGTGCAATTGGCTATCAAAATTAGCCGATTCCTTGCATGCCCGAATACCTTAACTATGGATTTCGATCCTTGTCTATATAAACTACTTTCAAAGACCCTCCAATAGATTCTCTCGAGCCCTCACATGCTTGTTTTATCACTCTATTTTTTTTGTAACACCTCTACTATTTCCTAAGAAATTGTTTGACTCAGATATCAGAGGGTGCTCCAATGAACACTCCAGCAAAAAAATTTCTTCATTTGTGCTGTTTCAAGTTGTTTTCAACATCAGTGCAAAGATCTGAGCATGATTTTCTCTTCTCAACACCGATTTGAGAGTAATCCATATTGGAGCCATCGTCACTCAAGTATTGTGACCACCACTTCATCATCACGGAGGTATATTACGATCTTCACCAATTCTTCCGATATGTTTGATTGATCATCTGAGCTTTCCAGCAAAGTGGCCTATTTGAAGTTTTTATTCAGATCAATTCTCAATGATAATAATTATTATAATAATTAAAATATTAATATTTAAAAATATGTGGAATCGAAGGAAAGGTCCTCTATATATTATAAAAATTGTTTAATTATTTTAAACCAAGATCTAAAGTGATATGACCACAGCGTGAGGGTAAGCGCCCGAAGTCAGAAATATGGCCCCATGAGTCCCATTCGACTGCCATCATTTTGAAAAGCCAGGCTAAAATAAAATAATAAATTTGTAGCGATAATTTGCGAGATATATCAACGAGATTTTTGAGAGAATAACGGTGAGATGTAGGAGTGGGAGTTCAACTCCATATCAGGTTTCGTTCGCTTGCATCACAACCCGCACATGCCCTCTCCATTGGATTCTCCAACTCGATGTTGGCTAAGCCTCGACACGTCGACATGCACATCTGACACCCTGATGTCTTAAAAAACATTTATAGAAACTTTAAGGGCATTGATATCTGCATCATCAAAATGATATCTATCTCTTATGATAATATTATATATATATATATATATATATATATATATATATATATATATATATATATATCTTCTTCTAATGCAGATGAAGAGCCGTGAAATCTAGAAGCAAGCTTGTCACTACTTGATGCTTTTGTTTTATATTTTTATTTAATTAAGTTTTTCGATGCAGCTTGATTACCTTTTCAGAAGGGGAAGAGGCGCTGCCCCTGCACAAAAACCCTTAGTCATAATGTTTTACAGTGTTGATTTGGCAGCACGTTAATGGAAGTTCGTTAACTTGGATAGATTTCCTTGTTACAATTTGTCATCCTTTCCAACCATGGCTAGCCAAGTTATTGGAACAGTAGATAAGTTGAAATTAATTTTATTTTCAGCACGATAGATAAGATGACGTTAGTTTTATTATTAGTACAATAGATAAGATAAAATAAAAAGTCTAATTAGGATGACGCTTAGACATTAGAATTAGTATTCTAATAGCAATTTATAACTTTTTCTTGATTTTCCACGGAGGTAGATTGGTTCGTCTCCTTTTCTCTTTACTTACTAACTTGTAACTTTGCATGAGCCATTTCCTCCGTTACACTAAAGCATAGCAATAATTTTATATTTTATTATTTCTAAATTAAAATTAATTGTAAAAATTATTTTGTATGTGTAAAGGATCTATAGCTATTGCTTTTAGAGAGGCCAAAAAATACTTTCTAGAGCCCAAGAAACACCTTTGAGCAGTGTTGGGTATAAAATACCCACAGCCGGAACCCACGGCGGAACCGACGTCAGCAAGCGCTGCTCCGCCCGGACTCCTACGGGAGCCGGGCTCCACCGACGGCATCAGCAAGTGCAGCTCCGCCCGGACTCCTACGGGAGCCGGGCTCCGACGACGTCAGCAAGCGCTGCTCCGTCCGGACTCCTACGGGAGCCGAGCTCCGCCGCCGACATCAAAACAGCTCCGCCCGGACTCCTACGGGAGCCGGGCTCCGCTCTCAACATCAATTGCTGGTAAGCTCAGTCCGGACTCTTACGAGAGCCGGACTTCACCCTTGACTTTGTTTGCAGCGCAGCTCCGCCCGGACTCCTACGGGAGCCGGGCTCCACCGCCGTCAGCAAGCGCTGCTCCGCCCGGACTCCTACGAGAGCCGGGCTCCACCGACGGCATCAGCAAGTGCAGCTCCGCCCGGACTCCTACGGGAGCCGGGCTCCGACGACGTCAGCAAGCGCTGCTCCGCCCGGACTCCTACGGGAGCCGGGCTCCGCCGCCGACATCAAAACAGCTCCGCCCGGACTCCTATGGGAGCCGGGCTCCGCTCTCAACATCAATTGCTGGTAAGCTCAGTCCGGACTCTTACGAGAGCCGGACTTCACCCTTGACTTTGTTTGCAGCGCAGCTCCGCCCGGACTCCTACGGGAGCCGGGCTCCGACGACATCAGCAAGTGCAGCTCCGCCCAGACTCCTACGGGAGCCGGGCTCCACCGCCATCAGCAAGCACTGCTCCGCCCGGACTCCTACGGGAGCCGGGCTCCACCGACGGCATCAGCAAGTGCAGCTCCGCCCGGACTCCTACGGGAGCCGGGCTCCGACGACGTCAGCAAGCGCTGCTCCGCCCGGACTCCTACGGGAGCCGGGCTCCGCCGCCGACATCAAAACAGCTCCGCCCGGACTCCTACGGAAGCCGGGCTTCGCTCTCAATATCAATTGCTGGTAAGCTCAGTCCGGACTCTTACGAGAGCCGGACTTCACCCTTGACTTTGTTTGCAGCGCAGCTCCGCCCGGACTCCTACGGGAGCCGGGCTCCGTCGACATCAGCAAGTGCAGCTCCGCCCGGACTCCTACGGGAGCCGGGCCCCACCGCCATCAGCAAGCGCTGCTCCGCCCGGACACCTACGGGAGCCGGGCTCCACCGCCATCAGCAAGCGCTGCTCCGCCCGGACTCCTACGGGAGCCGGGCTCCACCGACGGCATCAGCAAGTGCAGCTCCGCCCGGACTCCTACGGGAGCCGGGCTCCGACGACGTCAGCAAGCGCTGCTCCGCCCGGACTCCTACGGGAGCCGGGCTCCACCGCCGACATCAAAACAGCTCCGCCCGGACTCCTACGGGAGCCGGGCTTCGCTCTCAATATCAATTGCTGGTAAGCTCAGTCCGGACTCTTACGAGAGCCGGACTTCACCCTTGACTTTGTTTGCAGCGCAGCTCCGCCCGGACTCCTACGGGAGCCGGGCTCCGACGACATCAGCAAGTGCAGCTCCGCCCGGACTCCTACGGGAGCCGGGCTCCACCGACGTCAGCAAGCGCTGCTCCGCCCAGACTCCTACGGGAGCCGGGCTCCACCGACGGCATCAGCAAGTGCAGCTCCGCCCGGACTCCTACGGGAGCCGGGCTCCGACGACGTCAGCAAGCGCTGCTCCGTCCGGACTCCTACAGGAGCCGGGCTCCGCCGCCGACATCAAAACAGCTCCGCCCGGACTCCAACGGGAGCCGGGCTCCGCTCTCAACATCAATTGCTGGTAAGCTCAGTCCGGACTCTTACGAGAGCCGGACTTCACCCTTGACTTTGTTTGCAGCGCAGCTCCGCCCGGACTCCTACGGGAGCCGGGCTCCGACGACATCAGCAAGTGCAGCTCCGCCCGGACTCCTACGGGAGCCGGGCTCCACCGCCGTCAGCAAGAGCTGCTCCGCCCGGACTCCTACGGGAGCCGGGCTCCACCGACGGCATCAGCAAGTGCAGCTCCGCCCGGACTCCTACGGGAGCCGGGCTCCGACGACGTCAGCAAGCGCTGCTCCGCCCGGACTCCTACGGGAGCCGGGCTCCGCCGCCGACATCAAAACAGCTCCGCTCGGACTCCTACGGGAGCCGGGCTCCGCTCTCAACATCAATTGCTGGTAAGCTCAGTCCGGACTCTTACGAGAGCCGGACTTCACCCTTGACTTTGTTTGCAGCGCAGCTCCGCCCGGACTCCTACGGGAGCCGGGCTCCGATGACATCAGCAAGTGCAGCTCCGCCCGGACTCCTACGGGAGCCGGGCTCCACCGCCATCAGCAAGCGCTGCTCTGCCCGGACTCCTACGGGAGCCGGGCTCCACCGACGGCATCAGCAAGTGCAGCTCCGCCCGGACTCCTACGGGAGCCGGGCTCCGACGACGTCCGCAAGCGCTGCTCCGCCCGGACTCCTACGGGAGCCGGGCTCCGCCGCCGACATCAAAACAGCTCCGCTCGGACTCCTACGGGAGCCGGGCTCCGCTCTCAATATCAATTGCTGGTAAGCTCAGTCCGGACTCTTACGAGAGCCGGACTTCACCCTTGACTTTGTTTGCAGCGCAGCTCCGCCCAGACTCCTACGGGAGCCGGGCTCCGTCGACATCAGCAAGTGCAGCTCCGCCCGGACTCCTACGGGAGCCGGGCCCCACCGCCATCAGCAAGCGCTGCTCCCCTCGGACTCCTACGGGAGCCGGGCTCCACCGCCATCAGCAAGCGCTGCTCCGCCCGGACTCCTACGGGAGCCGGGCTCCGCCGCCGACATCAAAACAGCTCCGCCCGGACTCCTACGGGAGCCGGGCTCCGCTCTCAATATCAATTGCTGGTAAGCTCAGTCCGGACTCTTACGAGAGCCGGACTTCACCCTTGACTTTGTTTGCAGCGCAGCTCCGCCCGGACTCCTACGGGAGCCGGGCTCCACCGCCATCAGCAAGCGCTGCTCCGCCCGGACTCCTGCGGGAGCCGGGCTCCGCCGCCGACATCAGAACAGCTCCGCCCGGACTCCTACGGGAGCCGGGCTCCGCTCACGACGGCTCCGACCGTTGCCGAGCTTCAGTCGACAGATCCACGCCCCCTGACAGGCCCTCAAAACGGCCGCGACCCTGCTCCACCTCCTGTGGCGGACTCCGTACAGCTCCACGCCCCCTGACAGGCCCTCAAAACGGTCGCGACCCTGCTCCACCTCCTGTGGCGGACTCCGTACAGCTCCATTATCCCCCTGGCAGGCCGCAGTAACGGCCACGAACCTGCTCCACCTCCTGTGGCGGACTCCGCACAGCTCCATTATCTCCCTTGCAGGCCACGGTTACGGCCACGAACCTGCTCCACCTCCTGCGACGGATACCATGCGGTTCCCCTGACGACGGACGCTGCTCCACCCTTCATAACAGATTCCACGTGGCAAGTCGAGGTGATACCCGCGTGTCCGCTCCACTATCTTTCGCAATCAATTCTCCTGACCATGGGCGGCCCACTACCAGGCAGTTACGCATGTCGCCATCAGTCCGTTGCCTCCCCCGCCTATAAAAGGGGGGACTCAGATACGTTATTTTTTAGGCTCATTTCTCTTATCTCATAACTCTGCTAAATTCTCCGTTCGAGCACTCCATTCTTGTTGAGGCAGAGAACTAACTTGAGCGTTGGAGGGTCTTGCCGGAGCAACCCCACCTCCGGTTTAGATTTCCCTTGCAGGTCCCGGCGGCGACCGCGGCCTCCTCAACTCCAGCTTCTCCGGCGCAGGCGAATTTTTGCACCAACAGGATTGGCGCTAGAAGGAGGGCTTTGTATCTTCGCAGCACCCTTGTTCTTGAAGGAGCGCTCAACGGAGCCACCTCCGGCCATCTCTCCGTCATTTACCCCTAATCCTCCCCCGCGAGACCGGCACCCGATGCCTCCGCGCAGGGCGTCCACCCGGCGGTCCACGGCCTCTGCGGCAAGATCTCAGGCTCCGGCCTCCCCTCCCGTTCCTCAGCCAGCTCCTCCTCCCCCTCCCCCCCGGCGACGGCGGTCGGCGCGGAGCAGTTTGACTTGCTGGCGCAGTAGGTCAAGGGCCTCGTCGAGGCCGTACAGGCGATGCAGCAGCAGCCGCCGCAAGCATCGGCGCATCCGGAAGGGGCATCTCCGGAATGCCAGAACCCGGCGATGGGGCGGGCCACCTGGGCTAGCCGCCCCGTCCTTCCCGAGAAGGCGAATCCAAGGGTGGAGAGCCCTCAGTCGGACCACGACTCCACCCTTGGGAGATTCCTGCCCCCGTTCTGCCAAAGGACCCTCGAGACTCGAAGTCGAGAGGATTTCCTGGACCGGAGGCTCCAGGAGATGAACCGGCGGATCGAAGAACTCCGCCATGCGCCTCCCGCTTACGATGAGGATATCTGCACTGACCCTCCCTTCTCCCAAATGATTATGCAGGAACCGATCCCGCTGAATTTCAAGCTCCCCCAGTTTGAAAGCTACGACGGGACGTCGGACCCGGTGGACCACCTGGAGGCCTTCCGGACAATGATGCTGCTTCATGGTGCCCCCGATGCCATCTTATGCCGGGCTTTCCCATCTACTTTGAAGGGAGCGGCAAGAAACTGATACTCGGCACTGAAGCCGGGTACCATCTTCTCCTTCGACCAAATGAGCCACCAATTCGTGGCCCATTTTGTCAGCAGCCGACGTCCCCAGAAAGGTTCGGAGTCCCTCATCAACATCAAGCAGAGGGAAGGGGAGTCCATACGGGCCTACATCAACCGCTTCAACATCGCGGCGTTGGAGGTCCGGAACTTGGACCAGTCGGTTGCCATGGCCGCCCTGAAAGGTGGCCTTCAGAAGAATGACCTCTTGTACTCCCTGGAGAAGAAGTACCCCAGGGATTTTGCTGATCTGCTGGCTCGGGCTGAAGGATACGCCCGAGCGGAAGAGGCCTTCAAAATGAAGGATGAAGAGACTGCGAGGGAGCGCCAGGCGGGAGATTCTGGCAAGTCCGCAGTTGAGAAGAGGCCAAGGGAAGCCCGGCCTCGCTCCCGATCCCCTCCTGGGCACAAGCGCGCCCATACTCCACCCCGGGCACGCAGGCAGAGAAGCCCGGACAACAAGTTTCGGCGGGGTTCCCCTCCAGGGAAGTTCCGCAGCTACGCCCCCCTCAACGCCTCGAAGGCCCAGGTACTAATGGAGGTCAGGGAGCTGATCCCTAGGCCAGAGAGGATGCGCACGCACCCCGGGAAGCGCAACCCCAACAAGTTCTGCCTCTACCACCGCGACCACGGCCACGACACCGAAGAGTGCATCCAGCTCCAGGACGAGATCGAGGAGCTCATCCGGCGAGGTCGGCTCGACAGATTCATCCGCCGCAGGCCCGAGGGTAGAGGAGACCGGCCAAGAGCCCTCCCACCGCCCGAACCACAGAAGAGGGAGGAGCAGCCCGGAGACCGGCCTCCTATCGGGACCATCGACTCCATCGTCGGAGGGCCTCAAGGAGGAGCGGGAGAACTGTAAATGTATTGCTTACTGTTTCGTTTTGAATCTACTTTTCTTTCTAGCTAACGCACCCCTCCTGCTTAACGCGGATGTATTATGACTGGATATGACCTCTCCAAAAAACAACGGCCGTGTCAGGAACAGGAGGAGAACCTCGTCCTGACATGAGCAAAGTCAAAGGCCCGATTCTTTTAGACCGGATGGGGGGAGAGGCCTTACAACGCCCTAATGTGCCCCCACAGCCCTGTTAGGGACAGGAGGAAAACCTCGTCCTAACTTGAGCAAAGTCAAAGGCCCGGTTCTTTTAGACTGGATGGGGGGGAGAGGCCTTACAACGCCCTAATGTGCCCCCACAGCCCTGTTAGGGACAGGAGAAAAACCTCGCCCTAACTTGAGCAATGTCGAAGGCCCGATTCTTTTAGACCGGATGGGGGGAGAGGCCTTACAACGCCCTAATGTGCCCCCACAGCCCTGTTAGGGACAGGAGGAAAACCTCGCCCTAACTTGAGCAATGTCGAAGGCCCGGTTCTTTTAGACCGGATGGGGGGAGAGGCCTTACAATGCCCTAATGTGCCCCCACAGCCCTGTTAGGGACAGGAGGAAAACCTCGCCCTAACTTGAGCAATGTCGAAGGCCCGATTCTTTTAGACCGGAGGGGGGAGAGGCCTTACAGCGCCCTAACGCGCCCCCACAAGCCAGGCTGATGATGAGAACCTCGCCACCGGCCCAAGCAAAATGGAAGACCCGGACTCCTACGGGAGCCGGGTTCCGCCGCAAAGGTAGGCTCCACCCGGACTCCTACGGGAGCCGGGTTCCACCGCCAAGGTAAGACTTCACCCGGACTCCTACGGGAGCCGGGTGCCGTCGCCAAGCAAGACTTCACCCGGACTCCTACGGGAGTCGGGTTCCGCCGCCAAGCCAGACTTCACCCGGACTCCTACGGGAGCCGGGTTCCGTCGCCCGGTAAGACTTAGCCCGGACTCCCACGGGAGCCGGGCTCTCATCGCCACTTCTACGACAGGGGTCAATGATGGTAGCAAGACTCGGCCGCGCAACAAGATCGGATGGAAGGAAGGAGCTCCCCCCCCCACGGCGACATCTACATCAAACAAGCCAAACGACAAGAAAGGCCCAACAATCGACATTATCAGTGCTACACGTGAACAAGGTAACACAAAGCGCTCCTTTTTCCATTTTCAATATATACACTACAAAGCCAGAGCGGCCAGAAAAAGAAAAACAAAACGACAAAAAGAAAATAGCTACATAAAGACAAAGGGGCTCTAAGGGGGCCCTGCCTCCTCCGACCTCGAGTCACCGCCTGCATCCCTCAACCAGGACGGCCTCAGGCTCTCCACCGTTTCTTCTAGTTCTTCCTTCTTTCGCAGCACGTCCTGGAGCGCCTGACGAAGTCGCCGGACCTCAGCCTCCGCTTCCCGATGCCACTTCCGCAACACTTCAGACTCCGCCTCTGCGTCCGCGACGGCCTTCCGCTCAAGCCCCAGTTAAATTTTTACTTGTTGTAGCTCAGCTGTCTTCTCCCCAAGGGAGATAAAAATCCCTTCGACAGAGCCTCTCAGGGCTTGGAGCTCTTCGTTATCTTGGGCGTTAGCAAGCTGCGCCCTAGTAACCAACTGCCTCTGGAGACGGACTACCTCGTCCGCCGCTCGACGGAATCTCCCCTTGTACTCCTCTACCTGTCGGCGCCAGCTGGCCCGCTGCACATCGTGGCTCATCTCAGCATCTTGAAGCTGCTTCTGGAGGTCGGAAACTTTTTGTGACAATGTCTGCTCATCCCGCGCTGTGAGTCGGGGTGAGTTCCCTTCCAGCTGGCCGATCCTCCTCTTGGCAGCCGACAGCTCCACTTTAAGGGCGCTGATCCTGGCCTCTTGAGCCCAAGTTCGGTCACTGGCGCTCTTCTTACATTCCTCAAGCTCTTTTGTGAAGCTCGCCTTCCGCCGACTGTAGTCCATGATCGCCCTCACTTGGATACTCCTGAAGTGGGCGGCCTCGGCAGCGGCCTCGGAGTAGCATTTTTTCGCCTGGCGGAGCTCGCCCTCCGACTTTTTCAACTTCTTCGTCAAGTGGAGGACCTCCTTTTTGAGCCGCTGGATAGTCGACTTCAGCGGGACCCCCAGGGGCAGGGGGAGTGCTTCGGCGGGGCGCTGCCATTGGAAGAGGCAAGCGTCAAAGACCGATTCGTTACAAGAAGAAAGGCCGGAAAGAAGGAGCAGAGGGAGGAAAGAATCATCCACAAAAAGGAATTCGGCTTTATTGATTGATCTTGAAGACAAATGAAAAGGAAGCACGATAACAAAAGAAAGATACAAGGTCGGAGGTCTCAGACCTCGGGAGCGGGGGTGGAGAGTTCGGCGCGGGAGGTGCAACTGCTGTGGCGGCGGGCGAAGGGCCGGCCTCGTCGTCGGACTCCTCCAAGAATTCAAGGCCAAGATCGGGATATCTGTTGGCCACCTTCTCCCGGCAAAGCTCAAACCCTTTGGTAAATGCCTCCAGGCCGAACTGGACGTTCAGCTCCCTCATCTCCGCGGAGGCCTTGAACTCCTCCACCGCAAGGGTCCTGGCCTCCGAGACCAGAATCGGGGTTTGCTCGGCCAGCTGGGCGACCTCGGCCTCCGCCTTCCTCACCGACTCCTCCAGGCTCCGTCTCTCCGCCTCCCGGGCTTGTCTCTCCTCCTCCCGGGCTTGTCTTTCCTCTTCCCGATCCTGTCTCTCTCTCTCCAGGGCCTCCCGGAGGGCAGCCACCTCGGTCGTCTTCGCTTGAAGACGAACGACCTCGTCTTGGCAGCGCTCCTCCGCCCGAAGGAGATCCCTTCTCATGCGGCCCGACGCCTCGACATAGGCGAAGAGCTGGTGCCCGATCTGCAAAGACAGATGGAGAATTACAACAAAGACTGAGGCAACTGTGCAAATAAAAATCCGCTTACCTCAAGAAAGGACCCCAAGGTGTCCCAAGCCCGCTGCTCGGGATCGGCACGGTCGATCCTCTCCACGACATCGGACAGGATGCAACCATCGAGCAGCCGACGGATTAGAGCCTTGTCGTTGAAGGGATTCTCCGATCCCCCCTCGGAGCAGACGGACTCGTCTGCAGCGGCTCGGTGGCTGCTCGGCCTGCGGGCCACCGATTTTCTCCTCCTCCCCGCGGCAGGCGCCTCCGCAGGGCGAACCTCCGGAATTGGGACCCCAGTCGGTGGGCTCCCTGGGGGAGCCCGGGGGGCCGCTGGCTCGGCATCCGAAGGAATGTCGATCGCCGGGGTCGCCTGGACGGGCGCGGCCAGGCTCGTCTCCTCCACCCTGGCCCTCTTCGCCGAGCCGGAAGTCGTCGCGCCCTTCCTTTTCTGGGCTCTCATGGCCTTGGCAAGCATCCGTGTGGCTTCGGCGTCCATTGCTAAAAAAAAAAAAAAAAAAAAAAAAAAGAAAGAAAAAAGAAAGAAGAAGAAAAGAAGAAGGAAAAAACAGCACCAGTCAGTCCAAAAAAAAAAAAAAAAAAGAGAAGAAAAAAAAAGAGAAAAGAAAAGAAGAAAGAGGAAAAAGGAGAGAGAAGGGAAGAGAGGGAAGAAGAAGACAAGAAAAGGAAAGATATATACTTGCTGAATCTTGAGGGCTCAGGCCGATGTTGAAGAGAAGCGGCTCCCTCAGCAGGTTTGGAAGGGAAGGAGCGGGATAGCTCAGGAGCTTCTGGGCGGCCTGAAGGTCGTCCTCTCCTAGGCCAGGAGCCCGACGGACGGAATCCCTCAGAGACCCCCAAGGGGGTAGGCCCAATTCCAGGGTCGGGCAGTAAACAAAGAGGAATTTCCTCTTCCAGTTGTGAATCGAAGAAGGGGCGCCCTTCAGCAACCCCTTCTTGCCGAACTGAGGGGAGAAGTACCATCAGTCCTTCGCTGAAGGATGGCGTTTGAAGGTGTAGAAATGTCTGAATAAGGAGAGGGATGGCTGGACCTCGGCTATGTGGCAGAGAGAGAGAAACCCTATTAAAAACCTAAAGGAATTCGGGGCAACAGAAGCAAGTGAAATATCTAAAAAGCGAAAGAAGGCGGCGACGAAGTTCGGGAGCGGAAGCCGAAGTCCGACGCGAAAGGCCTCCTGATCCAGACAAAAGCGGCCGGGGGGGGGCGCTGGCCCTATCAGAGGGGCCAGGAAGCTCCAGGTCGTACTCCGCAGGGACCCCGTATCGATCCCTTATCAGGAGAAGTTCGTCCGGAGTCGACGAACACGAAATGGCGCCCAGTGCGAAAACCGGGCGAGACCCTGCCCCGAGCGCGGGTTCATCCGCAGAAACGGGGGCCTGGGGGTTCGAAGCAGAAGAACTCCCAGAACTTACGGGGACAGAAGATTCAGAAGACATTTTTTCTCGGGGAAGAACCTAAAGGGCCCTAGAAAGGCAAATTGAGAGGGGAACGAAGCGCCAAAGGTCAACCCGGAGGAAGACACGAAGAGAATGAAAAGACGAAAGAGCCCTAGGCGGTGAAAAGAAGGTGGGCACTAACCTATCTTGCTCTGAGGACCCGGGGGGCGAGAGACGGAAGGCGCCTACGGCTCGAAAGGGCGTTCGCAAGAGCAGACTCTCGGGGAGATGACGGACGCCAGCGAAAATCAAAAATGGAGTAGGACGCCTGAAGGGGGGAGGACGGGTTTAAATAGACCCTGGGATCCGGCACCATAATGATCTCGAATCCCCCCAGGCCAGTCCGCGCTCGACACGTGTCCCACTCCCCATGGCAGACGGCTGAAGGCGGCTGGCGGTTGGCAGGGCCATGATTGCGCCGTACCTAGGCCAGCGTACTTGCGGGGTCTTCGAAGCGTCCCCTCGTTCCGCCCCAATTCGAAAAGACTCCGGCACGCGCTCATTTAATGCCAAAATATCTGGGAGCGGCAGGGCGCGGGATTCGAAGGGACGGTTCCGGCTGTACTTCTGTGTACTTCCTTCGTTTGAAATTCAAAACTCGGATGTAGGGGGACTGGTGTTGGGTATAAAATACCCACAGCCGGAACCCACGGCGGAACCGACGTCAGCAAGCGCTGCTCCGCCCGGACTCCTACGGGAGCCGGGCTCCACCGACGGCATCAGCAAATGCAGCTCCGCCCGGACTCCTACGGGAGCCGGGCTCTGACGACGTCAGCAAGCGCTGCTCCGTCCGGACTCCTACGGGAGTCGGGCCCCACCGCCGACATCAAAACAGCTCCGCCCGGACTCCTACGGGAGCCGGGCTCCGCTCTCAACATCAATTGCTGGTAAGCTCAGTCCGGACTCTTACGAGAGCCGGACTTCACCCTTGACTTTGTTTGCAGCGCAGCTCCGCCCGGACTCCTACGGGAGCCGGGCTCCGACGACATCAGCAAGTGCAGCTCCGCCCGGACTCCTACGGGAGTCGGGATCCACCGCCGTCAGCAAGCGCTGCTCCGCCCGGACTCCTACGGGAGCCGGGCTCCACCGACGGCATCAGCAAGTGCAGCTCCGCCCGGACTCCTACGGGAGCCGGGCTCCGACGACGTCAGCAAGCGCTGCTCCGCCCGGACTCCTACGGGAGCCGGGCTCCGCCGCCGACATCAAAACAGCTCCGCCCGGACTCCTACGGGAGCCGGGCTCCGCTCTCAACATCAATTGCTGGTAAGCTCAGTCCGCACTCTTACGAGAGCCGGACTTCACCCTTGACTTTGTTTGCAGCGCAGCTCCGCCCGGACTCCTACGGGAGCCGGGCTCCGACGACATCAGCAAGTGCAGCTCCGCCCGGACTCCTACGGGAGCCGGGCTCCACCGCCATCAGCAAGCGCTGCTCCGCCCGGACTCCTACGGGAGCCGGGCTCCACCGACGGCATCAGCAAGTGCAGTAGGAGCCGGGCTCCGACGACGTCAGCAAGCGCTGCTCCGCCCGGACTCCTACGGGAGCCGGGCTCCACCGCCGACATCAAAACAGCTCCGCCCGGACTCCTACGGGAGCCGGGCTTCGCTCTCAATATCAATTGCTGGTAAGCTCAGTCCGGACTCTTACGAGAGCCGGACTTCACCCTTGACTTTGTTTGCAGCGCAGCTCCGCCCGGACTCCTATGGGAGCCGGGCTCCGTCGACATCAGCAAGTGCAGCTCCGCCCGGACTCCTACGGGAGCCGGGCCCCACCGCCATCAGCAAGCGCTGCTCCGCCCGGACTCCTACGGGAGCCGGGCTCCACCGACGGCATCAGCAAGTGCAGCTCCGCCCGGACTCCTACGGGAGCCGGGCTCCGACGACGTCAGCAAGGGCTGCTCCACCCGGACTCCTACGGGAGCCGGGCTCCGCCGCCGACATCAAAACAGCTCCGCCCGGACTCCTACGGGAGCCGGGCTTCGCTCTCAATATCAATTGCTGGTAAGCTCAGTCCGGACTCTTACGAGAGCCGGACTTCACCCTTGACTTTGTTTGCAGCGCAGCTCCGCCCGGACTCCTACGGGAGCCGGGCTCCGACGACATCAGCAAGTGCAGCTCCGCCCGGACTCCTACGGGAGCCGGGCTCCACCGACGTCAGCAAGCGCTGCTCCGCCCGGACTCCTACGGGAGCCGGGCTCCACCGACGGCATCAGCAAGTGCAGCTCCGCCCGGACTCCTACGGGAGCCGGGCTCCGACGACGTCAGCAAGCACTGCTCCGTCCGGACTCCTACGGGAGCCGGGCTCCACCGCCGACATCAAAACAGCTCCGCCCGGACTCCTACGGGAGCCGGGCTCCGCTCTCAACATCAATTGCTGGTAAGCTCAGTCCGGACTCTTACGAGAGCCGGACTTCACCCTTGACTTTGTTTGCAGCGCAGCTCCGCCCGGACTCCTACGGGAGCCGGGCTCCGACGACATCAGCAAGTGCAGCTCCGCCCGGACTCCTACGGGAGCCGGGCTCCACCGCCGTCAGCAAGCGCTGCTCCACCCGGACTCCTACGGGAGCCGGGCTCCACCGACGGCATCAGCAAGTGCAGCTCCGCCCGGACTCCTACGGGAGCCGGGCTCCGACGACGTCAGCAAGCGCTGCTCCGCCCGGACTCCTACGGGAGCCGGGCTCTGCCGCCGACATCAAAACAGCTCCGCCCGGACTCCTACGGGAGCCGGGCTCCGCTCTCAACATCAATTGCTGGTAAGCTCAGTCCGGACTCTTACGAGAGCCGGACTTCACCCTTGACTTTGTTTGCAGCGCAGCTCCGCCCGGACTCCTACGGGAGCCGGGCTCCGACGACATCAGCAAGTGCAGCTCCGCCCGGACTCCTACGGGAGCCGGGCTCCACCGCCATCAGCAAGCGCTGCTCCGCCCGGACTCCTACGGGAGCCGGGCTCCACCGACGGCATCAGCAAGTGCAGCTCCACCCGGACTCCTACGGGAGCCGGGCTCCGACGACGTCAGCAAGCGCTGCTCCGCCCGGACTCCTACGGGAGCCGCTCCACCGCCGACATCAAAACAGCTCCGCCCGGACTCCTACGGAAGCCGGGCTTCGCTCTCAATATCAATTGCTGGTAAGCTCAGTCCGGACTCTTACGAGAGCCGGACTTCACCCTTGACTTTGTTTGCAGCGCAGCTCCGCCCGGGCTCCGACGACATCAGCAAGTGCAGCTCCGCCCGGACTCCTACGGGAGCCGGGCTCCACCGCCGTCAGCAAGCGCTGCTCCGCCCGGACTCCTACGGGAGCCGGGCTCCACCGACGGCATCAGCAAGTGCAGCTCCGCCCGGACTCCTACGGGAGCCGGGCTCCGACGACGTCAGCAAGCGCTGCTCCGCCCGGACTCCTACGGGAGCCGGGCTCTGCCGCCGACATCAAAACAGCTCCGCCCGGACTCCTACGGGAGCCGGGCTCCGCTCTCAACATCAATTGCTGGTAAGCTCAGTCCGGACTCTTACGAGAGCCGGACTTCACCCTTGACTTTGTTTGCAGCGCAGCTCCGCCCGGACTCCTACGGGAGCCGGGCTCCGACGACATCAGCAAGTGCAGCTCCGCCCGGACTCCTACGGGAGCCGGGCTCCACCGCCATCAGCAAGCGCTGCTCCGCCCGGACTCCTACGGGAGCCGGGCTCCACCGACGGCATCAGCAAGTGCAGCTCCACCCGGACTCCTACGGGAGCCGGGCTCCGACGACGTCAGCAAGCGCTGCTCCGCCCGGACTCCTACGGGAGCCGCTCCACCGCCGACATCAAAACAGCTCTGCCCGGACTCCTACGGGAGCCGGGCTCCGCTCTCAATATCAATTGCTGGTAAGCTCAGTCCGGACTCTTACGAGAGCCGGACTTCACCCTTGACTTTGTTTGCAGCGCAGCTCCGCCCGGACTCCTACGGGAGCCGGGCTCCGTCGACATCAGCAAGTGCAGCTCCGCCCGTACTCCTACGGGAGCCGGGCCCCACCGCCATCAGCAAGCGCTGCTCCGCCCGGACTCCTACGGTAGCCGGGCTCCACCGCCATCAGCAAGCGCTGCTCCGCCCGGACTCCTACGGGAGCCGGGCTCCACCGCCGACATCAAAACAGCTCCGCCCGGACTCCTACGGGAGCCGGGCTCCGCTCTCAATATCAATTGCTGGTAAGCTCAGTCCGGACTCTTACGAGAGCCGGACTTCACCCTTGACTTTGTTTGCAGCGCAGGTCCGCCCGGACTCCTACGGGAGCCGGGCTCCACCGCCATCAGCAAGCGCTGCTCCGCCCGGACTCCTACGGGAGCCGGGCTCCGCCGCCGACATCAGAACAGCTCCGCCCGGACTCCTACGGGAGCCGGGCTCCGCTCACGACGGCTCCGACCGTTGCCGAGCTTCAGTCGACAGATCCACGCCCCCTGACAGGCCCTCAAAACGGCCGCGACCCTGCTCCACCTCCTGTGGCGGACTCCGTACAGCTCCACGCCCCCTGACAGGCCCTCAAAACGGCTGCGACCCTGCTCCACCTCCTGTGGCGGACTCCGTACAGCTCCATTACCCCTCTGGCAGGCCGCAGTAACGGCCACGAACCTGCTCCACCTTTTGTGGTGGACTCCGCACAGCTCCATTATCCCCCTGGCAGGCCATGGTTATGGCCACGAACCTGCTCCACCTCCTGCGACGGATACCATGCGGTTCCCCTGACGACGGACGCTGCTCCACCCTTCATAACAGATTCCACGTGGCAAGTCGAGGTGATACCCGCGTGTCCGCTCCACTATCTTTCGCAATCAATTCCCCTGACCATGGGCGGCCCACTACCAGGCAGTTACGCACGTCGCCATCAGTCCGTTGCCTCCCCCGCCTATAAAAGGGGGACTCAGATACGTTATTTTTTAGGCTCATTTCTCTTATCTCATAACTCTGCTAAATTCTCCGTTCGAGCACTCCATTCTTGTTGAGGCAGAGAACTGACTTGAGCGTCGGAGGGTCTTGCCGGAGCAACCCCACCTCCGGTTTAGACTTCCCTTGCAGGTCCCGGCGGCGACCGCGGCGACCGCGGCCTCCTCAACTCCAGCTTCTCCGGCGCAGGCGGATTTTTGCACCAACAAGCAGTATATATTTGAGTAATTCTTTGTACACCACATGCAGTGTAGAAAAAATACATCACCCTATCTAATTAGATCGCGTAGCTACCGCTTTCTAACACACATTTAATATCTGCAATTCTACTTGTTTGTTTAAAATTTTGAATAATAAAAATATCCCTCATCTTTTGAAAAAATTATGATATTCTGTGGTCATATTATGACATCCCGTGATCAAATTATGATTTTCTATTCATAATTTGACCATAAGATATTATAACAAAGGAAAAAATATTTTCATCATTTAAAAATTTTATGAATTTTCAGTAATGAAAATGTCTTTCCCTTTTTATGATTTCTGAAAAAAATAATGACTTTCTATGTATGGGAAGTAATAATTTGATGGTAGGATATCATAGTATGGCCATAAGATATCATAATTTTTTTAGGACAGAAGGGGTATTTTTATCATTCAAAATTTTAAATAAAAAAATAGAACTAGCAGCATTAAATGTATTATTAAATATATGTTGAAAAATAATGGCTACGTACTCTAAGGTGGTTGGATGGTGCAGTCCACATCATTTTTATTGTACCACACGTGGTGCACAAAGACTTTCTATATATTTATGTTAAAAAATTTGAAATAGTTTTTAGTCCTCGTAGCTAAAAAAATCTAAATTAGACAAAAGCTTCAACACCAGCTTCTCCTAAAAAGTACTTTCTAAAGTCCATCAGAAAACTATTTGTATGACTAGGCAAAACTTTACATTATACTACATTAATATAAAAATATGTAATATAATCCTACTATAATATTCTAATAGAATTATATCCATATATTATAATAAAATCATCCTTATAAATTATGATTAATATGTAATAATAATAATTGCGATACTTTATATCAAATATTGTATTGTAGTAATTAACTAATAATAGTCATATTTGATAATTTTATTGTTTACACTACATGGCACCCAAGCATAACCATACACATGGTGGCTCTGGGATAGGTTATAGAAGGGGACCCCAGAGGAAGTCTTAAGCCAAGATAGAACTTTGATATCATTTGGTCTCTCCCAAAAGGAAGACATAGCACCTAATAGGCCAAGTGAAGTAACCATGAGACAGGCGACTATCAAAAAGGATAAAAAATAAAGTTGAATTAGCATGACTATCGTAAATAGATGGTTATTACCTAACCAGAAGGATGATTAGTATAAGACTGAGTGAACAGGTTAGGACTTGGAGGTTAGCAAGGACATGACAAGTGGGGGAATGGTAATCTTGATAGTAAAAACTATTAGAAGGAATAGAGATTAAATGTTGCTATCGTTAGAGGCAAGCGCTTACCATATCGTTTGTCATCTTGCATATATAATATAATGTAATATGAACAAAATGATCTTCTTCTAATGATCAAACAACCAGTTTTTCTTTATCATTATCCTCGCTTTTACCTTTCAAATTCTATGCTTAAGTTTCCTAGTAGAACTCTAATTTACCTATAACAACATAGTACCTTACAGCTCCAGCTACGCCCTACCTTGGTCTTTTTTGAGTAGACGTGTTATGAATAGCTAAAGACCTATATTACTGTCATTATTCCCTCCTTTTTATCTCCTTTCCAATTATCCAATGCTAGTGGCATGCTTGTATGAGTAGCAAACTTACAGGACTCGTCATCTCTCTCCTAACCATCCCAATGAGATAAGGAGCCAAAAAGTCTTTCTGGCATGCCACTAAGATGTTGTTGCATAGCTATTGTTATATCACTGAGATGGCGGATGGATGATGTCTAAACGGTGGTGACCCACTCACCCGCTGATCTTCTATAGGATGTGGCCATAAAATTTGAATCCTGCATGGGAAAAGCCGATACTTCCTATGGAAAGCATTCACAAGCCCAGTGGTCGTAGTACTAAAGCCGCTTGTGGAATGTTGAGAGGCTTTCTTTCATTATCGAGAACCAATCTTATGTGCCACAGCTTAACTCGATGCAAACTATGGTGAATTTACCTGATAGTGCCCATGGGGAGGATAAATTAGCTCATCAATCCTTAAATAGAAGTGTCAGGATCATTGAAAAATTTGGCCATCAACATTCGGCCAATTAGAAAAGATTACCTCACAATGTTCTTGGAAGTAGGCCAAGGTGAAAAGGTCCGATAAGAAAATGCATGATCATGCCAAAGGAAATAGGGTATTGTGTTGTTGGTCCATGTTGGATCAATACTCAAACTTGGAGTTCTTTGAATAGTTGATTTATATAGATAGTCACTTTTGATGTGGACCTTTGAGGGCATGACTAATTATCCCTTGTCAATGATAAATATGGAGCAATTCTATTATTTTATGGTACATACTCAATACCTCTGTTATGAGGGTAGGGAGGCAACCAAGCTGAAGGCCACAATGTCCTACTTAGATGGTGTGCACATCGAAGCTATATGCCTAGGTCAGTGTCATGTTAGTATTTCTTGGAGAAGAGTTTATGTGGCTTAGAGTTGGATCATGTGTATTCTCAAGGATCCTCATGCCAATTATGGATAGAGTGGATTTAGTATTCTATAAATATCTACTGAAATATTAAGAACTACTAATTTTGGTTTGAAAGTGAAGACCTAGAATAAAATATGGATAAAGATTAAATTGATTGGCTAGAAAATCATTTTTTTATGACCAAGTTACAACCAGGAGGCTGATACAAATAACAAAAAAATAATGCCAATTATATTATAGAGGTGCGGACTCTTTTTTAGAGATTTTTGACAATGTTCTTTATTGTCTCCCATTCATCTTGGAGGTTCTTAGACAATTGCTAGGATGCATCTACCTTGTCAAAGATATCAAGAAGCATGGATTTGCATTCTTCCAATTGATGGTGATCTTCATCTAGAGCTCAGAACTTCCTATTATAAGTAAGGTCCAATATAGCTTGTTCATCCTTCAAAGATTGTAGTTGTTGGTGAACCTGACCTAACTATATTTCAAGGGATGCAACCAGTTGGCATATCATCTCTACAATCCAACCGGTGGTCAAGAGTAAGTGGTACATGGATCAAGTTTTCATAGAAACAAAGCAAATGAAAGTCACATGACTCTTACTAGACTGGGTAGAGTTTAACTGTAATAAATTATGAGAAGTGCGGAGACGCAGGCCAAAGAGGTAGAAATTGACCATGACTGGGTAGAGTTTAGCTTTAATAAATTATGCAAAGTAGGGAGATGCAGGCCAGAGAAGTAGAAATCAGCCATGACATGATAGGGAAGTCAAAAAATTAGAATTTGACCATGAATAAATATAATATGTACATGGATATAGATCATAGGCTGAAAGACATCATGATTGGGTTTGCAGTTATACTACACGTAAAGTCATGAGAGCGAACCATCAGCTGAGGATCATAACCACATGGGGTAGTTACAAGGATCAACGGTTACATTCAGTTTTCTTTTTTTCTAGATAAATCAATGTGGCAGTGCTTTGTAATGAACCCTTTGACATTCTACAATCAATCTAATGTATTTTATCTTATCTTCATCTACTTTGGTTTCTACTTTAAGAGTAGGAGTGACTTAGCTTTAAATATTATAATCCAATACTACATTCTTACAGTCGCTTAGTGCTCTTACTATAGCTCAGTACTACATTCCTCATCCTAGCCTAGGGCTACACCTCTTATCTTTCTCCATCAAATAGTGGTATGATAGTGGTGGAGCCTTGAAGGATAAGGTATCTAAACCCATGCTACAATGTATCATCCCTTTGATCACTTTTTGGCTAGTTTAATGTCAGTGGCATGCCTGCATGCACCAATCTACACCATCTGGCTTCTCATGACTCTTCCCTGCCGCACCGAGATAGGACTCCATTAGTGGGCACTGGACACATTTGGGTGGGATGGATGGAGCACCAACAAGCCTTGTGGCACGTCCAATGGGACTTTGCATAATCATTATTATATTGGTTCTAGTAAGACAATAATAAGTAATATATTTTTATATTTATTTTAAATATTTTTAATAATTTATGGTGCTAATATCTTCTAAAAATTTAATTTCATAAATAAATTAAATTTTCTTACAAAAATAAATAATTTTAAAAAAAATATGAAATTAGAACATATTTATTAAAAATAAATATTGATTTAATTGAGCAATTTAAGCACCAAAATAATGAAAAATTTTTAAAAAATTTAATGTATATTTTTTTTAATTTTTCAGGCAAAAATTGGAGCGAAAATCAAGTGAAAATATCTTAAAAAATAAAATTTATAACTTTCGATGCACGGTGGACCGGTTGCTCGGTCCATATGATGGCACGATCCACCGGAACAGTTTCGCGGTGTTTGGCGCGGCTCACAGGTGGATGGAAGATTTTTTTGTATGATCCAATGGTTGATATCGATTCTAGGAGAGATCCGACGACTGCTGTTTGTTACTGATTGAAAAAAAATTTTTTGAGTGCGATCCAATGGTCGAAACTCGATCCATCGCTCAATCCAACGGTTGGTATTCATTCCGATTGTGTTAAGGAGATAAAATATGCTGATCAATGGCCTAGATTCTATCCGACGCCTGATCCAACGGTCAAAATTATTTTTGATCGTGATAAGGATTTAAACAGCATGTTTTGGAGCGATCTGGACGGTCCATTGAAGATCCGACAGCCAGAAAAATTAGATAAGGGTGTTATACAATTTCTAAGGATTTTAGGACTCTTTTTGTGATCAGAAAAAGGTGAAAAATTTATCTATAAATAGGGGGTCCAAGAATGAGAGTGGGGAGAAGAAAAATTCAGTAGAAAGTCAAAAAAAAATAAAAAAAAATTAAAAAGTTTTGGAGACCTAAGAGAAAGAAAAAGAGAAGTCGGTTCACTCTACGGAGTATGAAGGAAGAAGGAGAGATCATCAACCATCTTTCCGATGAGGCTGGACTGATCAACTTCAAATCTTTGTTACAGTTTTATTTTATTATTCTTTTAAATTTTTTATAATTAAATTTTAATTCTAATTAATATAAAATTTATTTTATTTCACTTTTAAATTTCTGTCTTTTATTTTTATCACAAGTAGATGCTAGAATCTAGTTAGTAGATCTTAGTACCAATTTATTTTATATACTTTAAATTTTTATTATTTATTTTATTATAAGTAAAAGTTAGGATCTAAATAGTAGATCTTAATATCAGATTTATTTTTCACACTTTTAATTTTTATTTTTCGACATAAATTATTTTCTTCAAAATTTTATTTTCTTTTTGTAAAATCAAAGATTTCAAATCAAAATCTTGCATTCTCTGTGAATTCAATCTGACTCACTACTTTCTACATATTTTTAATTTTTATAAAAATTAAAATTAAATTTAATAAGCATGGTGTCCTAACGACAACATCACGATCATATCAAATTTTTGGCACCATTGTCGGAGAAGACACCAATTTTAATGTTTGATTTCTTTAATTTTCTTGTGAATATAGCTTACTAATTTTTCTTATTTTTTTTAATCTTTTTACAGAAAAAAGAGAAAAATTCAAAAAAAAAAAGGGAGATAGAAAGCTTCAAATTTTGCTTGATGAGATCAATCCTAACCTAATCCTAACTATTTTTTTTAGTATTAATTACTATTTTTTTTCAAATTAACCTAAAATTTATCCACATAAACTTAATAAAAATCATATTACAAAAATAGAAACTTAATTGTTCAGAAGCATTCATCATCTTAGATTTATTTTTGATGATCGCTGGAGGTAAGGTAAGCTTTCAAGTTTGATTAATTTCATGCATCTAGTTTAGTTGTATAGAACCTCTTGTTTGAAATTGATTGTGCATATTCATCTTAAATCAATTTAAGGGCAACACCCATAATAAGATAAGGTGAAGATTTTATCACCCTTCTTTAGCCCAAAAATCACCAACCAATATCCCACATTAATCCAAATCTAATTAAAATTTAGTAGACGTTGGCTCCTAGGATCAATTGAGTTCAGTTTGAGTATTGTGGTGAAGTCAAGTGCAAGTAAATTCGGACTCACCCCTAAAACTGATGTCTAAGGCAAGAGGTTATAAAGGTTAAGCCTAAGTAGACTCATGATTCTTTAATTGATTCCGTTAGTTTATCTGACCAATTCAATTGGTGTCTAAGGCAAGCAACGGAGGGACCCCCATGACCCCACCTCTTATCTGGCTAGTTGAAGGAAGTGAGAACAAACTCAACTTGCATTTAGGCTAAGCCACTCTACATCAAACTGTTAGGTCTAAGAAATCCATAGGTATCTAGGTTTAATTGTTTGCTAATTTAATTGCAATTAACACTTAACCACAACTAATTCTTCTCATCTTTTGTCTTTAGGTCTAGGGCTTTCTTAAGAATCTCACCTTTAGAACTTCTTTCTTTCTTTTTCTTCTCTTCTCTTTCTCCTTCTTTAAAAAAAAAAAAATCTAAACCACACATATTAGGGTTTGCATTGGTACATATGCAGTATAATTTTTTTATTCTGATCTAGTTGAACCTAATCTTGAAGTTGACTGACTGATCCATGTTAAACCTGATAATCAAATGGCTAGAAATCCTAAGAATATCTATGCAGATGAAGGAATATTTTATTCCTTCCACCTATAACCCATCGATGTTTTCATCATTCTATAGGATCAAACATTTAGACTCTAGTCCTGAGGTTAATTTGAACTTGATAGCCCAAAAATTAGATAAAGTCGACCTTCTTATAGATAAATTTTTGATCCTAGATCAACAATCTCCTACGCAATGTATACCATCTTTCAATTATCAAGAGATTTATTCTATCTGTGCTAGCCCAGCCCATCATGTGAGTGAATGTCTCACGACTGCATAGTTTTCACCTTTCATCCAAAAATAAGTTCAAGCTATCCAAGGTTACTCCAAGCCTGTCAATGATCTATTCTCTAACACATATAACCAAGATTGGAGGAACTATCCTATTTTTTTTTGAAATCCTCAATAGACTCAGTTTCTGACCCAAACCCAAATTTTTTACATGCAAAACCTTCAGAATAGACCTCAATATCAGAATTACGTCTATAATAGCGGTCAGTCTAGTCAGCCTACCCAGCCACAATATCACAATCAGCCGTCATACCCACCTCCTCAATAGAGCAATTTAGCCGATGATAGGTTTAACCAACTTCAACAAATGATTATGTTCAACAGCAATCTCTTGTCAGGCTAGAAGCACAAATAGATCAGTTAGCTGAGTCTTTCATGAAAAGAGAACTAGGTCAATTACCGAGCCAACCAATACTGAATTTCAAAAATGACTCATCCATCCACCAACCACCTAGACCTAGTCATCAATCTAATATCCCACCTAAAAATTCTTAATTTAAAAATGATAAAATAATCTCTGAGTTTAAAAGTGAGAGGATGAAGGAAAATGAGTAGTTCAAAGTATGTATTTTTAAAATTTTATAGCGAAAGAATAAAAGATTAAATATTTTAATCTTTTAAATATACTTTAGATCAGATCTAAACTATCATTAAAGATTCATGACATAAAAAATTTATATATAAAATCTGAAATAGAATAAAAAACTGCATCGATCACATCGATGCCCCAAATTTGATCTAACCTTTAGTTATGTCGGTAGAGTTCAAAACTCATCATCTTTTCATAGGTTAATGATCTTCACTACTGGTAAGTATGGTATGAAGCTCTTACTGATGTTGAGTAGCTGCACAAGCATCCGGCCTCTATGGATGGTCCATACCAAGCCCCTCAGATCGATCAGCCCTCCACGGGAGTACTAGCTCGCGCAGTCGGCATCTGATGGTAGATCTTACTTGATCTTCTTCTTCGATCATCTCGAATCTTTTCAATATCGAAGATGGATCAGAGAAAGATGCTGGATGGTGAAGAAAATTTAGATGAAGACTCTCTTCTCTTTGATTTTTTTCTCACCCAAAAATCTAGAACAGTTTTAGGTCTCTCACCCAAGAGGAGAACGGTCTCCTCTTTTGTTCATGCCAAGAAAGAAGGAAACCCACCCAATCCTTACATCCCAAAGAAGTATTTTTGACCCTATTTCTCTCTGGTACCTCATGGTGAAGAGCTCTCTTCTTTTGGCACACAAAATTATGGCTTTTTTTATGGTTGTCGCATAAATCAGATAAAACAGAATAAGGGCTGGAGTTTGTTGCAATTCAACCTCTTTTGAATTTCAATTCGACTTCAACTTTTTCTCACCCTTATCTAACTTAAAGAGGAACTTACTAGAAAAAATTGGGTATGAAAATCAGTTAGAAAGACCTCATTTTCTCATACACAATAGACCCCTTCAAAAGCAGCCAATGTGTGAAAGGATATGGATAAGATTTTAAGTTAAAATTCAAACTAATTTGAATTCAAATCAAAACCAACCAATTTCTATCAATGAGTGACGAAAGAAAGATTACTTTTTGATTTCTCACATACAAACTGATTTTGTGCGGTGAGAAAAGGCGTGAGATAATTTAGGTATCGCAAGGGATAGAGTCCTACTCATTTGGGACTTTAAGATTTAACCGATTGGATTTCTTTCAAACCCAATCCAATTAGATCCAAATAAAATATGATAAATCTAATCTAATTAGGCTCTTATATTTTCAATTAAATTTAATTAAATAAATAAATAAATTGAATCAGGATCATTTCTTCCTTACCAGTTAGGTCATGTCATAATCTAATCAAACTTGACCTGATTGAATAAAATTCAATTAGACTTGATCCAGACTTTAATACTCAGTCAAATTGAGCTAATTAGTAATCTAATCACTAATTAATCCTCCATTAATGATAGAGTCCAAGTCTAGTGTGACTCTTCTCTAGAGTCCCCATCCAGTGAGACTCTTCAGTAGAGTCTCCGTCAAGTGGGACTCTTCACCTGAGTCTCCATTCACTGGGATTCTTTAGATTAGCCAAGTGATCGAAGAGAAACTTCTAATATGTATGACCCCATAGATTCGATTCTAAGTCAGTAGTATAGAAACTGATTTCTGTACCAATCAGAGTAACCATCTAGCAATGGTACCCGATGTTCGGATAGATCGAATGTATGCTAAGCAACACTCAAGAACCTATTCGAATATAGTTATCATATAATTCATCCATTTGATCCAAATGCTCAAAGTGACCTAGGGTTTAACTGCCAATTCTGATATGGTCATCCATATTGTATTTCAATTTTTAAAATTTATCATATAGATTACTCTGATCAAAATTTTATTGAATTGAAATACACTGATATATTAACTCCTACTTATTCAGAGGGGTCAATTTCATCTTGACTCACACACTGACTTCACAAGTACTTGACTATGCCCAAAAATCTTTCATCACTGAATAAAAAATTTAGGTAGTCCCGCACCAAAGTATAGTGAGTTGCTGCAAGTCACCGTGGTGATCTCAGATCGAAGGGACATTTATACCTATATCTCTTTGGAGTGACTCTTGACAGTAGAGTGCTCCTGAGCTGGTCAAGTTTAGTGAAATATACTTTTATATCTTATCTACATGCCATACCAGCATCTCCATGCTCCTTGGTTAAGAGGATAACCAACCTATATGGCACACAATGATCTACACTTGATATGTTTATCGTCCTAGTAATAGCATATCATTTGGTCATGAACTCATTTAAAGACTAAACGATATATCCTCCTATATCGAATCAAATAGTCCTAAGGACTTCATCACATAACTAGAGTTCAAAACGAGATGTACACAGTGATGAAAAATTAAATAATATTTATTAATTCAATAATTCATATACAATTACAATGATAAGCACAACCGTCAATAGGCTGACGATTGATTTTGGGACATAATTTTCAACAACTCCCATTTGGACTAAAGCCAATCGATGCAGTATCGTGTACCCATCTTTGATTTGTAGTCTTCGAATTCCTTGATGTCAAGGGCTTTAATAAATGGGTCGGTCAGATTTTCCTTTCCGTCGATCTTCTAAAGCTCGACGTCACCTCGATCCACGATCTCTCAGACCAGGTGGTAGTGGCGTAACATGTGCTTGGTCCATTGATGTGACTTTAGTTCCTTCGCTTGAGCAATGGCACCAGTACTATCATAGTACAACAAGATGGGGCCATCAAGGGAGGATGCCACTTCAAGCTCATTGATGAACTTTCGTAGCCACACAGCTTCCTTCGCAGCATCGGATGTCGCGATATATTCTACCTCACAAGTAGAGTCGGCCACAGTGTGCTGCTTGAAACTTTTTCAATAGATTACTTCACCATTCAGGGTATAAGTATATCCCGACACGCTTTTACTGTTGTCATGATCCCACTGAAAGCTAGAGTCTGTAAGTCCCACAAGTTTTAAGTCGGATTCTCTATAGATAAACCACTGATCTTTAGTATTTCTCAAATACTTAAGGATGGTCTTTACAATCTTTCAGTGATTCTCACCTGAATTGGACTGGTATCTGCTCACTACTCCTAATGAGTATGCCACATCTGGTCATGTACATGTCATGACATACATAATAGATCCCACTGTCAAAGCATATAAAATTCTACTCATACGTTCTCTTTCTTAAGGAGTTGTCGGAAAATCACTCTTCAAGAGAGAAATTCTTTGGCCTATCGAAAGATAGCCTTTCTTGAAATTCTTCATGCTGAACTTTTTCAGCACAGTATAAATGTACGTTGACTTGGATAATCCAAGCAACCTTTTAGATCTATCTTTATAGATCTTCATCCCAAGGATGAAGGATGCTTCTCCCAAGTCTTTCATGGAGAACTATGATGACAATCAAATTTTTATTCTCTATAATATAGGGATGTCATTTTCGATTAAGAGAATGTCATCGATATATATAAAATAAGAAATACTACCATAGAGTTATTAACCCATTTCTATATGCAGAGTTTTTCTCCATTCTTAATGAAGCCATATGTTCTAATCACTTTATCAAAATGCATGTTCCAACTTCGAGATGCCTGCTTAAGTCCATAGATGGATCTTTGAAGCATACACATCTTAGACTCATCTATGGATATGAAACCTTCAGGTTGTATCATATACACCTCTTCTTCTAGCTCTCTATTTAGGAAGGCTATTTTTACATCCATTTGCCAGATTTCATAGTCCAAATGTGCTGCTATTGCAAGCATAATCTGAATAGACTTGAGCATTGTCACAAGAGAAAATATCTTGTCATAGTCAATACCATAATGCTGACAGTAACCCTTAGCAACCAGATGGACTTTATAGGTCTCCACCTTTCCGTCTGTGCCCTTTTTCTTTTTGAAGATCCACTTACACCCTATGGATTTTATCCCTTCAGGTGGGTCAACCAATGTCCATACATTATTTATTTTCATGGATTCCATTTCAGATTTCATGGCTTCCAGCCACTTATCGGAGTCAAACCTCTGTATTACATCCATATAGGTGATCAGATCCTCATTGTTCTCATCGAGTTCAATTGGATCTCCATTCTGGACTAAGAAACCATAGTATCTATTTGGTTGATGTGGTACTCTACTGGATCTCCTTAAAGATATTTTTATAATAGGTTTCAGATTAGATCTAATCAAGTTTGACTCTATGAATTTACTAGATTATGTTGGTTCTTTTACCAATCAAACTTCATCAAGTTCAATATTTGAGGTATTAGTTTCTTCACCAAGAAACTCTTTTTTTAAAAAGATAGCCCTATTACTGACGAACACCTTCTATTCATCAGCAAAATAGAAGTAATATCCCTTGGTTTCTTTTGAATATCCTATAAATAGATATTTGTCAGACCTAGGTCCAAGCTTATCAATTTTCAATCATTTGACATAAGTCAGACATCTCCAAACCCTTAGGTGAGAGAGTGCTGGCTTATGCCCTATCCAATCTCATGTGGTGTTTTACTTACAGACTTACTCGAAATTTTATTTAAAATATAACAAGCTGACTCAAGTGCATATCTCCAAAAAAAAATCGACAGACTTGCAAAGCCCATCATGGATCGAACCATGTCTAACAGGGTTCGATTCCTCCTTTCTGATACACCATTATGCTGTGGTGTTTCAAGAGGGATCCATTGTGAGAGAATCTCATTCTTTTCTAAGTATGTCAGAAACTCACTAGAGAGATATTCTCCTTCTCGATCGGAACGAAGAGTTTTAATACTCTTTTCAGTTTGTTTCTCTACTTCATTACAGAATCGTTTGAACATTTCAAATGATTCTGACTTATGTGTCATTAAATATACGTACCCATATCTTGATAGATCATTTATAAATGTAATAAAATAATAATATCCATCTCTGACACTAGTGTTCATAGGTCCATATACATCAGTATGTATCAGACTTAGAACTTCATTGGCTCGCTCACCTTTTCCAGTAAAAGATGATTTGATCATTTTTCTAAGAAGATAAGACTCACAGGTTGGGAGTGATTCATAATCACTGACTTTAAGTATTTCCTCTTGTGTCAACCTGTTTATTCTATTCTTGTTAACATGACCTAACCTACAATGTCAAAGGTAGATATCAGAGACATCACTAATTTTAGGGCATTTGTTGGATGTGTACATTATACTAACAGATTATGATAATATGTAAATACTATTGTTCAGTTGTCCATTTATCACATTAACACCATTCATAATAATATTAAAATTATTTTATTTTATTAAAATTTTATAACCGTACATGGTCAAAAGGCCTACAGAAATAATATTCAATAAAAATGAAGGATAAAAATGACATTCACTTAGAACAATTACATTAGACTTGAATATAAGCTTAATAGTCCCCAATGTTAGAACTGAAACTGGTCTTCCATCTCCAACATTAAAAAATCTTTCATCTTCTTCAAAGCTCCTACTAACCTGTAGACCCTGCAATGAATTGCAAAAATTAAAAGAGCTTCTGGTATCTAATACCCAGGTAGTGGAATCACAAATTGAGAAATTACAAGGTGTTATCATATAATTACCTTGTCAAGCAACAACTTGGTTCTTTCTCGATCTATTCAGATTCAGAGAGGTAATGTATTGAGGATAATTCTTTTTTCAGTGCCCCTGCTTCTTGCAGTAGAAGCATTTCGCTCGATTATGGTCGGACTTGAGTTTCTTGGTCTGACTAGGCTTGGGTGCCCCAACATTTTGCATCTTTTTCTTGTTCTTCTTTCTTTTCTTAAAGGATCGACATCCAGAAGAAGATCCTCCCATAATATTCACCAACTCCTTTTGGAGCTGGTGATCCTTCTTAAAATTTTACAGTAACCCCAGCAAATCGTGATAGTTAACTGCAGGCTTTATCATTCGAAAATGAGTAAGAAAAGAAAGGTAAGACTTGGGCAGAGAGTTCAGAATAGCATCTTTTCCCAACTACTCATGCAGAAAAAAGTCAAGCTTGCTTAGGCGCTTAATTATCTCGATCATGTACAATACATGATTAGTGACTGATGCTCCCTCCCTTATTCGAGCATTGAAGATGGCACAACTAGTCTTATGCCTTTCAACATCGTCGGGTGTGTCAAAGAATTCGTTCAATATTTGCAACATATCCTGTGACTGAGCATACTCAAAATGATGGCTAAACTCATCATTCATCACCGTCAGCATAATACAATGAACCGTAGTTTGGTTGTTGAGCCACTTCTGATAAGTGTCTCTGACCGTGCTATACGCATTTAGAGCTGGCTCCTCGGGTGTCGGATCTATCCATACATACAAGATCCGTTCGTGCTCTAGGACTATTTTGAGCTTTCGATATCAGCTATCGAAATTTGATCCCATCAATTTATCATTATCTAATAGTGATCGAAGCGACAAGGTGATGGCCATAATTGTAAAAGAAAAATCAGAACCTAATTAGTATATGAATTGATTAAGCCTAAAGATATAGATTTTAATCTAAAGATTCTCCCACTATTTTATTTGAATTGATAGCCTCTACCTTCAACTCAAGGAATTACATTAATTCCCTAGTGGATACTAGAATCTACATGGACTGCACATGGGCCAGAGTGTGGCTCGACCAACCTTTGTGTACTCATGGGTAGGTTCTTAATCAATTATTTCACCAAATAATTTTTAGTATTCAATTTTGCCCCAGATACCTCTTCAGCAGGCGTGTGGCACCTCCACTGAAGGTTCTGGTTAGGTTCAACCAATATCATATCAGAATTTAATACATCTAACAAATGAGTGACCAGGTTCGAGTGTGGCTCAACCAACCTGATCATCATTAGAAAGATACAACTAAAACAACATATTATGAATGATAATTCTGACAACCAGATAAGCACCAGATGTATGGTACCTCCAATGATCATCTAAACTATTGGACTCATTATCGTCCAACTTAATGGGATGCTATGATCTAGTTATTGCCATAACTATTTCATTTTAGGGACCTAACAATTTTAGAAGATTTAATTAGTTGAATTGAGAGATGAGGTGAGACTTGATCAGTTAATCTTAATCCTCCTACTGACTTCACCAAGTCAGATTTAAGAAGATCAGGCATAAGCCGGTCCAGCCAACCAGTCATGAATCCTCCTACTGGCTTCACCAAGTTATAAAGAGGATTCACTGAAGGTTCTGGTTAGGTCCAACCAATATCATGTTAGAATTTAGTATATCTAACAAACGAGTGACCAGATCCGAGTGTGGCTCGACCAACCTGACCACCATTAGAAAGACACAACTAAAACAACATATTATGAATGATAATTCCGACAGTCAAATAAGCACCAGATGTGTGGCACCTCCAATAATCATCTAAACTATTGGACTCATTATCGCCTAACTTAATGGGATGCTATGATCTAGTTATTACTATAACTATTTCATTTTAGGGACCTAACAATTTTAGAGGATTTAATTAGTTGAATTGAGAGATGAGGTGAGACTTGATCAGTTAATCTTAATCCTCCCACTGACTTCACTAAGTCAGATTTAAGAAGATCAAGCATAAGTTGGTCTAGCCAACCAGTCATGAATCCTCCTACTGGCTTCACCAAGTTATAAAGAGGACTCAAGACAAGTTAAACTAGGGACACCTAAATCAGTCATACTGATTTTCTAGTTAGCATAGGTCAACTCCAATCATTAAGTGATCTAATCAAAATATGATTCACCATGTTGACCAGGTAAGTGAGATCGATGGGAGGGATATGCCATTAACTCGACATAGACTCAATCTATGCGAGTAGCTCCCAATTAATGACCACTGATCAAAGCTACCATACTTACCTTAGACACCAACGGTTAGTCATTTTCAATTTGATCAACTTATAGACTTGGATTCGACCACAGAGTTACGATCAAAGTCCATATTGGTCTAATCAAAGATATGAATTTGACCAACTACAACTATTGAAATTGATCAAGAGAAAAAATTGATCCAATCAGAATTAACTTTTAATTAGATTTGATCAATTACTAACATGATCCATTATCAATGATTTCTAACCTTAGGTCTAACCCAGTTAAATAGACTTGATTCGAGCTAACCCATTAACCCATGAGTTATGAAATTAATGCCTTAAATCTTTGATTCTCAAATCTAGATCACTTAATTCTTAATTAAGTTTTGGGCTGATATGGGTTCGGGTTCAATGTTTGAAAATAGTTTTCAATTTTGTAAAATATTTTTACAATCAATTATCTAATGATCAAAATATTAATTTCAGATCTAATATACATTATTTCAGATTTAAAATAAAATTTTAAAATTTTTTTCATTATTCATCATCATGGAAAAGACCGTGCAGTACCCTTACACGCCATAGGAGATCCCATCGAATGGATAAATAGGATAGTAAAATCTTGATTTCTGCTATGATCGGACAGCTATGAGGATCTATCCAATCAGATTACTATACTACTCAGATTTAAAATTAACTATTTAGATCTAATCTAAATAATTAAAATTATATTATATGTAAAAAATTTATGTCATAAGCAACCTGGCTTTGATACCATATGAAAAAAAATGAGAAGTTCAAAGTATATATTTTTAAAATTTTATAGTAAAAGAATAAAAAATTAAATATTTTAATCTTTTAAATATATCTTAGATCAGATTTAAACTACCATTAAGGATCTATGAAATAAAAAATTTATATATAAAATCTGAAATAAAATAAAAAACTGCATTGATCACATCGATGCCCTGAATTTGATCTAACCTTTAGATTATGTCGGTAGAGTTCAGAACTCATCACCTTTTCATGGGTTGATGATCTCTGCTATTGGTAAGTATGGTATGAAGCTCTCACTGATGTTGAATAGTCGCACAAGTATCTGACCTCTATGGATGGTCCACACGAAGCTCCTCAGATCGATCAGCCCTCCATGGGAGTGCTAGCTTGCGTAGTCAGCTTCTGATGGCAGATCTGACTTGATCTCCTTCTTCGATCACCTCGAACCTTTTCGATGTTGAAGATGGATCAGAGAAGGATATTGGATGATAGAGAAAATTTAGATGAAGACTCTCTTCTCTTTGATTTTTTCTTCATCCAAAAATCTAGAATAGTTCTAGGTCTCTCACCCAAGAGGAGAATGGTCTCCTCTTTTGTTCACACCAAGAAGAAAAGAAATGTAGGGAACCAGATCTAGGATTTCAAGGTTAGATCTTGAAACTTTTTCAAGATCAGATAGCGGAAGACTAAAATAAATCAAAATTTATTTTCTAAAATCAGAGAATTCTTAGATCTAAGATCCTATTACATAATTATTACATAGCATTAAATCAGAAATTAAAATATATAGAGCATGAACAACATGTTGATCATAACAACATGTTTCTATACTACATCTAATGTATGTATTAAACAATAGATCAGATCTATTACCTTGCAAGTTAGATGTTCTAACCTTACAGATTCAGGCTTGAAGATGATGTTGCAAACCACACACGTGTTCAATCTCTAGGAGTCATCCACACGAGCCCACGAATCTCGATCAGAAGTTCTGCTCTAAGAAATCAGCACAGTATGCTAGTACTGTGCTGATCATTCTTCGATGGTTGATCAGGTGCCTCCTTATTCTTGATTTGGACTCTTCTAAAGATGAGAAGTAGGAGAAAAAGTTTTAGATCTGAGACACTCTCAGAAAACTCAAGATGGAGGAAGGAAAGAGATGAAACTAACAACCGTAGAAGAAGACCTTCTTCTTCTTCTCTTTAATCTCTCCTAGACACCCTGTCTTGTGTCTATTATATCTCCATGATCCAAAGGTATTTCTCTCTGATTTTTGGATGCCCCAAAGGTCTCTCAAATCTCTATGTTCTCAATAAATTTTATGAAGAAACTTATTTTATAGAGAGAGATATGATAGAGTCCTTGTCTAGGTCAAATACCTAATCAAGGCTTATCCAAACATGGCAAGATAAGGGGCGCCCAACTCTTGAGTACCTCCTCCTTATTTTCATGCATGGACCACCAGAAAAGGGTGCACAATATGTGCCCTAAAAGTCATAAAAATCTCAAAAAAGATTTGGATAAATTCGGTACAAAAAGGAAAGAGTTTTGAATTTTTAAAACTCTATCTCATAGAATTTGAAATCCAAACTTATTCCTACTTTGATTTGATCCACAACCACTTTCCATGTATGAAAGAAGAGAAGAAGCCTTTTGGACATGGGAAAGTCCTGGGAGAGGACTTTTGTCGCATAAAACAAGAGGGGATTGGTGTGGAATAAGAGAGAGGGCATGCGGGGGGCTTATGTGGTGCAAGGTGGAATCCTAGTCTTACCAGGATTCTATCTTATGACTTGTTTTAATTTGATTTCTCAAATCAAATCAAATAAAAATTAAATCAATCCAATTAAAATAGGTCTTAACCCAATTAAGAATCTAATTTAATAAGATTAAATTAGATTTAAATCTGATTTAATTTTTTAGTTAAATTAGAAATTAGGTTGAACCAAGTCCTAATTGAACTAGGACTAGTTTTTTCCTTGCACTTGGCTTATCCAATAAAGCAATTGAACTTGATCCAATCAAGTTCAAACCAAATCAAATTAAATCATATTCAATTAAACTTAATCTCAGCCCATTGGCTTGATCAAATTAAGCCAATTAGCAATCGAATTGCTAATCGATCCTCCTGCAACACTTGTACTAGGTTAAATGTCAATCGTATTGATCATTTAACCCTAGAACAATTCTTAATCGTTGATCAACCATCCGATCGGATCATGAACTCTAATGTGTGTGACATCATAGGTCCGAACTTAAGCCGATAGTACAGAAATAAATTTTTATACCAATTGAAGTGACCATCTAGCAATGGTACCCGACGATCGGATAGATCGAATGTGTAGAACAATATCCTTAGAACCCATGCGGATATAGTTTCTATATAATTCATCTCCTTGATCAAAATGATCATGGGATACCTCAAAATTCAACTGTCAACTCTGATCAGGTTGTCCACATTGTATTTCAAAATATCAAATCCATCTGATGGATTATCCTGGCCAAGATTTTGCTAAATTAAAATACAGTAACTCATTCTTCTCCAACTCTTAGAGTGGTCAATCCCATCTCGATTACACTCTGACTTCACAAGTACTTGATTATGCCCAGAAGCCTTCCGTCACTGAATTAGAAATTCAGTTAGTCCAGTACCAAAGTATAGTGAGTTGTTTGTAAGTCACTGAGGCGATCTCAGGTCTAAGGGACACTTATACCTATATCCCATCAGAGACTTTCTCGACAGCAAAATGCTCTGGAGTTGGTCACGTTCAATGATGATGTACCCTTATATCTCACCTGTGTGCCATACCAGTGTCTCCATACTTCTTTGTTAAGAGGACAACCAACCCATATGGCCTACAGCGACCTATACTCGATAGAAGCTGTCGTCCTTATTAATAGCCTATCATTTGGTCGTGAACAGTTTTAAGGACTAATCGATAAATCCTCTCTTTATCGAATCTGAATAGTCCTAAGGACTTCATCATAACAATGGAGTTCATTAGAAGATGAAAGCTTATGATGAAAATATAAAATATATTTTATTTATTAATAAATCAATTACAATGCTTGGTTGCTCAACCATCAACAGCTTGACGATTGGCTTTTGAGACATATTTTCCAACAACTCCCACTTGTCCTAAAGCCACTCGGCACAGTATCTAATACCCATCTTCGACTTGCGATTGTCGAACTCCTTTATTGCCAGGGCTTTAGTGAAGGGGTCGTCAGGTTCTCCTTTTCGTTGATCTTCTGAAGGTCGACGTCACCTCGATCCATGATCTCCTGGATCAGGTGGAAGCGACGCAAAATGTGCTTCGTCTGCTGGTGTGCTTTGGATTTCTTCACCTGAGCTATGGCACCAGTGTTGTCGCAGTAGAGCAGGACCGGACCATCGAGGGAGGGTGCTACTCCAAGCTCAGTGATGAATTTTCTTAGCCACACAGCTTCTTTCGCGGCATCCGATGCTGCGATATACTCCGTCTCACAAACAGAGTTTGCCACAGTATGCTGCTTGGAACTCTTCCAGCAGATAGCTCCACCATTCAGAGTAAAGATATAACCCGACACACTTCTGCTGTCATCATGGTCAGATTGAAAGCTGGAGTCTGTGAACTCCATAAGTTTCTGATCTGACTCGCCATAAACCAACCATTGGTCCTTAGTATTTCTCAAATACTTAAGGATGGCTTTAACTTCTTTCCAATTATTTTCTCCAGGATCAGATTGGTATCTACTCACTACTCCTAGTGAATATGCCACATCTGGTCTTGTACATGTCATGGCGTACATGATAGATCCTACGGCCGAAGCATATGGGACTCTACTCATATGCTCTCTCTCTTCAGGAGTTGTCAGACAATCCTTTTTAGAGAGAGAAAGTCCATGGCCTATCGGTAGATAGCCCTTCTTGAAATTCTCCATGCTGAACCTCTTCAGCACAGTGTCTATGTACGTGGACTGGATAACCCAAGCATCTTTTTAGATCTATCCTTATAGATCTTCATCCTTAGGATGTAGGATGCTTCACCCAAGTTCTTCATGGAGAACTGCGATGACAACCAAACTTTTATTCCCTGTAGTGCGGAGATGTCATTCTTCATTAAGAGAATATCATCCACGTACAAAATAAAGAATACCACAACTGGATCATTTGCCCATTTATAGATACAGGACTCTTCTCCATTCTTAACGAAGCCATACATTTTGATCACCTTATCAAAATGCATGTTCCAACTCCAAGAAGCTTGCTTCAATCCATAAATGGATCTCTGAAGCTTGCACACCTTGGACTCATCTTTGGATGTAAACCCCTCAGGTTGTATCATATACACCTCTTCGGTCAGCTCTCCATTCAGGAAAGCTATCTTTACATCCATTTGCCAGATCTCATAATCTAGATGGGCAGCTACTGCAAGCATTATCCGAATGGATTTGAGCATTGCCACAGGAGAAAATATCTCGTCATAGTCAATATCATAATGTTGACGATACCCCTTGGCAACCAAATAGACTTTATAGGTCTCCACCTTTCCGTTTGTGCCCTTTTTCCTTTTGAACATCCATTTACACCCAATGGGTTTAACCCTTTCAGGTGAATCAACCAACGTCCATACATCATTGACCTTTATGGACTCCATTTCAAATTTCATGGCTTCAAGCCATTTCTCAGAATCAGATCTCTGCATTGCATCCATATAGGTGATCGGATCCTTATCATTCTCATCGATTTCAATGGGATCACCATCCCAGACTAAGAAATCATAGTATCTGTCCGACTGACGCGGTACTCCATCGGATCATCTTAATGGTGCAGGTACATTGGGCTCCGAATCTGATCTAATCAAATCTGACTCAAGTTCAGCTATTGGTGTCGGTTCTTTTATCTGTTGAACTTCATCAAGTTCAACCTTAGAGGTAACGGTTCCTTCACCAAGGAACTCTTTTTCTAAAAAGATTACCTTAAGGCTGACAAACATCTTTTGTTCATCAGCATGATAGAAAAAATATCCTTTGGTCTCTTTGGGGTACCCGATGAATGTGCATTTGTCAGACCTAGGTCCAAATTTATCTGTGACTAATCTTTTGACATATGCCGGGCACCCCCAGACCCTAAGGTGTGAAAGTGCTGGCTTACGCCCTGTCCATATCTCATATGGAGTCTTAATTACAGACTTACTTGGAATCCTATTTAACAGATAACAGGCCGATTCGAGTGTATATCCCCAGAAGGATATCGGTAAGCTGGCAAAACCCATCATGGATCGGACCATGTCTAACAGAGTCTGATTTTTCCTTTCAGATACATCATTATGCTGTGGTATTTTTAAGAGAGTCCATTGGGAGAGAATTCCATTCTCTCCTAGATATGTGAGAAACTCACTAGAAAGATATTTTTCTCCTCGGTCAGATCGAAGAGTTTTAATACTCTTCCCAGTTTATTTTTCTACTTCACTTCGAAATCGTTTGAATATTTCAAATGAATCCGACTTATGTTTCATCAGACAGACATATCCATACTAGATAGATCATCCGTGAAAGTTATGAAGTAGAAATATCCACCTCTAGCATTTGTGCTCATGGGCCCACATACATCAGTATGTACTAGGCCCAAGAGCTCAGTAGCTCTCTCACCTTTTTCAGTAAAAGGTGACTTGGTCATTTTATCAAGAAGACAGGACTCACAGGTTGGAAGTGATTCACAATCACTGACTTCGAAGATTCTCTCTTGAGTCAACCTGTTTATTCTATCTTTGTTTATATGACCTAGTCTATAGTGTCATAAGTAGATATCTGACATACACTATCTAATCTAGGGTGCTTGCTAGTAGAATAGACTCTTATCGGGTTTGATCTTTCTGGTTTGGCCCTGCATTGATGTCCTAGCCTGAACTTGTATCTTTTTCACTTTCTTCTTCTAGTTCTTCTTCCTTTTTTTAAAGGGTCGAGAACCAGAAGACGAACCTCCCACTAAGTTCACCGACTCCTTGTGGAGTTAGTGATCCTTCTCAAAGTTTTGAAGTAACCCCAGTAACCCGTGGTAGTTTACTTCAGACTTTGTGATTCTATAATGAGTGAGGAATGGGAGATAAGACTTGGGCAGTGAGTTTAGTATTGCATCTTTCCCAAGCTGCTCATGCAAGAAAAAGTCGAGCTTGCTTAATCGTTCCATCAGCTCGAATCATGTACAATATATGATCAATGATAGAGGCACCATCCCGTATTTTGGTGTTGAAGATGGCACAATCAGTCTTGTGCCTCTCCAAGTCATCGGGTGTGCCAAAGGCATCCTCCAACACTTGAAGCATGTCCTTTGGTTGAGCCATCTCGAATCTGCGACTGAACTCGTCGCTTATGGCAGCCATCTTGATACAGTACATCATAGTCCGATCACTGAGCCACTTCTGATAAGTGTCTCTGACTGTTCCACGTGCATTGGCAGCTGGCTCCTCAGGTGCAGGATCCATTATCACATATAGGATCTGTTCATGCTCCAGGACTATCTTCAACTTTCGGTACCAGCTACCGAAGTTGGGTCCCACCAACTTATCATTGTCCAACAATGATCGGAGCAATAGGAAAGTGACCATATCTGCACAAAAAAAAATTATAACCTAATTAGTAATTGATTCATTAAACCTAAATATTTGAACTTTAATCAAAACGTTTTTCTCACTATTTTATTTGAATTGGTAGCCTCTACCTCCAATTCGAGGAATTACCCTAATTCTTTAGTGGGTACTAAAATCCACTTAGACTGCACACAAGCCCAACTTTGGTTGGTCAACCCATGTACATCTAAGGGTAGGTTCATAACCAATTATTTCTCTAAATAATTTTTAGTAATTTTAATTTTGCCCCAAAAATCTAATCAGTAGGCTTTGGCCTCCACTGTAAGGATCCGTTAGGTCCAACCATTAACATGACCATACTTGGTGCATCTAACCAACGAATGATTAAGCCTAACTTTGGTTGGCTCACCTAACCACCATTAGAGAGATACTTCCAAGTCGTCATATGATGAGTGATAATTCCATTAGTCAACAAGCACTAGGCCTTTGGGTCTGCAATGATTATTGAGTTAATAGACTCATTATCAAACACCTTAATGGGAGGCTATGACTCAGTTATCTCCATAACTTTATCATTTTAAGGACCTAATAATTTTAGAGGATTTAAATGATTTAGAGGATGAGGTCAGATGAACCAGCTTATCATGATCCTCCCACTGGCTTCACTAAGTCTGCTTAAGGGAGACCATTAAAAGGGCTGGTCTAAGAGCACCTAAATCAGTCACACTGATTTACCTAGCTGACATGGGTCAGCTCGAATAGTCAAGTGATCCGATCAAAACATAATTTTACCAAGAGGCCAGGTAAGTTCGATCAGTGGGAGGGTCGGCCAAAGCTTGCTTTAAACACCATAAAAAATGGCCAGATAAGCGGGCTCCCAATTAAAAACTATCGATCTGGTTTACCTTAGACACCAACTGATTTAATTAGTTTCGATTAGATCAACCTAATAGTTCGTGCTAGACCGCTTAGCCAAGAATTAAGTCTATTTGGTTCTTATTAAAGATATGAACTTGACCAACTATAACTATTGTAATTGATCTAGAGAATCCTTGACCTAATCTAAGACAATAATTGATTAGATTTAATCAATTCTCTAATTAAGTCCATCTTTAATCTAACCATAGGTCTAACCCAATTAATGGACCTAATTTCCACTAACCCATTAACCCAATGTGTTATGGTTTGTGTCTTAGGTTCTTCAATTCACAATCCTAAAACCTAATCAAACAACTTCTTAATTCTTAATTAAGTTTTGGACTGAAGGTTGGGTTCGGTTTTTCAAAAAAAATTTTCATATTTGTAAAATAATTTTACAATATGGTTCTACCAACCATATTGTATGTTTGATTCATAATCAAGATGTAAATAAAATAAACATGAAACTACTTTAGATCTAATCTAAACAGGTTCATATAATTGAAACAATTTCAACTTTAAACAATTTTTTTGCACAAAAATTATAAACAAAGAGATTTTATTTTAGATTTAAATATCTTTTAAATTTAATAAATTATAAATTTAATCTAGATTATATCTAATAAATTTATGATTAAAGATAGATCTATACGAACTAGGACAACCTTTGTACTGTAAGGGGTAAATCTTACAGCAGGACAACCTTGCAGTTCGTGATTGATCTAAAATTTTAATTTTAAATTTAATAATCATATTATAAATTAGATCTAATCTAAGAGATAATCTAAGCATGTATAAATAATCATGTAATAAACAACCTGGGCTCTGATACCAATTGTAGGGAACCAAATCTAGGGTTTCAGGGTTAGATCTTGAAACTTTTTCAAGATCAGGCAGCGGAAGACTAAAATAAATCAAAATTTATTTTTTAAAATTAGAAAATTTTTAGATCTAAGATCTTATTACATAATTATTACATAGCATTAAATCAAAAATTAAAATATATAGAGCATGAACTACATGTTGATCATATCAATATGTTTCTATACTACATCTAATGTATGTATTAAACAATAGATCAAATATATTACCTTGCAAGTTAGACGTTCTAACCTTGCTGATCTGGGCTTGAGGATGATGTTGCAAACCACACATGCATCCGGTCTCTAGGAGTCGTCCACACGAGCCCACGAATCTCGATCAGAAGTCCTGCTCCAAGAAATCAGCACAGTATGCTAGTGCTGCGCTGATCCTTCTTCGATGGTTGATCAGGTGCCTCCTTCTTCTTGATTTAGACTCTTTCAAAGATGAGAAGTAGGAGGAGGAGTTTTAAATTTGAGATTCTCTCAGAAAACTCAAGATGGAGGAAGGGAAGAGATGAAACTAACAACCCTAGAAGAAGACCCTCTTCTTCTTCTCTTTACTCTCTCCTAGACACCCTATCTTGTGTCTATTATATCTCCACAACCCAAAAGTATTTTTCTCTGATTTTTAGATTCCTCAAAGGTCTCTCAAATCTCTATATTTTTAAAAAAATTTATGAAAAAACTCATTTTATAGAGAGAGATATGATAGAGTCTTTGTCTAAGTCAAATACCTAATCAAGGCTTATCCAAACATGGCAAGATAAGGGGTGCCCAACTCTTGGGTACCTCCTCCTTATTTTTATACATGGACCACCAGCAAAGGGTGCACAATATGTGCCCTAAAAGCCACAAAAGTCTTAAAAAAAAATCTGAGTAAATTCGATGCAAAAAGAAAAGAGTTTTGAATTTTTAAAACTCTATCTCATAGAATTTGAAATCCAAACTTATTCCTACTTTGATTTGATCCACAACCACTTTCCATGTATGAAAGAAGAGAAGAAGCCTTTTGGATGTGGGAAAGACCTGGGAGAGAGCTTTTATCACACAAAACAAGAGGGGATTGGCATGGAATAAGAGAGAGGGCATGGGGGGGCTTATGTGGCACAAGGTGGAATCCTAGTCTTACTAGGATTCTATCTTATGACTTATTTTAATTTGATTTCTCAAATTAAATCAAATCAAAATTAGATCAATCTAATTAAAATAGGTCTTAACCTAATTAAAAATTTAATTTAATTAGATTAAATTAGATTTAAATCTGATTTAATTTTCTAATCAAATTAGAAATTAGGTTGACCCAAGTCCTAATTGAACTAGGACTAGTTTTTTTCTTGCACTTGGCTTATCCAATAAATCAATTGCACTTGATCCAATCAAGTCCAAATCAAATCTAATTAAATTATATTTAATTAGACTTAATCTCAACCCATTGACTTAATCAAATTAAGCCAATTAGCAATCGAATTGCTAATCGATCCTCCTGCAACACTTGCACTAGGTTAAATGTCAATCGTATTGATCATTTAACCCTAGAATAATTTTTAATTATTGATCAACCATCTGATCAGATCATGAACTCTAATGCATGTGACCTCATAGGTTCGAACCTAAGCCAGTAGCATAGGAATAAATTTTTGTATCAATCGAAGTGACTATCTAGCAATGGTACCCGACGATCGGATAGGTCGAATGTGTAGAACAACATCCTTAGAACCCATGCGGATATAGTTTTCATATAATTCATCTCGTTGATCAAAATTATCATAGGACACTTCAAAGTTCAACTATCAACTTTGATCAGGTTGTCCACATTGTATTTCAAAATATCAAATCCATCTGATAGATTACCCTGGCCAAGATTTTGCTAAATTGAAATACAGTGACTCATTCTTCTCCAACTCTTGAAGTGGTCAATCCCATCTCGATCACACTCTGACTTTGCAAGTACTTGACTATGCCCAAAATCCTTCCATTACTGAATTAAAAATTCAGTTAGTCCAGTACCAAAGCACAGTGAGTTGCTTGCAAGTCACTGAGGTGGTCTCAGATCTAAGGGACACTTATACCTATATTCCATCAGAGATATTCTCGACAGCAAAATGCTCTGGAGTTGGTCACGTTCAATGAAGAGTACCCTTACATCTCATCTGTATGCCATACTAATATCTCCACACTCCTTGGTTAAGAGAACAATCAACCCATATGGCCTACAGTGACCTATGCTCGATAGAAGCTATCGTCCTTATTAACAGCCTATCATTTGATCGTGAACAGTTTTAAGAATTAATTGATAAATCTTCTCTTTATCGAATCTGAATAGTCCTAAGGACTTTATCATAACAACAGAGTTCATTAGAAGATGAAAGCTTATGATGAAAATACCAAATATATTTTATTTATTAACAAATCAATTACAATGCTTGGTTGCTCAACCGTCAACAGCTTGACGATTGGCTTTTGGGATATATTTTTCAACAAAAAATCTACCCAATCCTTGTATCCTAAAGAAGTATTTTTGACCCTATTTCTCTTTGGTATCTCATGGTGAAGAGTTTTCTTCTTTTGACAAACAAAATTATGGCCTTTTTATGGTTGTCACACAAACCAGATAAAAAAGGATAAGGATTGGAGTTTATTGCAATTCAAACTCTTTTGAATTTCAATTTGATTGTAACTTTTTTTCACCCTTATCTAACTTAAAGAAGGACTTAACAAAGAAAATTGGGTAAAAAATCAGTTAGAAAGACCTCCTTTTCTCATACACAATAGACCCCTTCAAAAGCAGCCAACGTGTGGAAGGATATGGATAAGGTTTTAAGTTGAAATTCAAACTAATTTGAATTTAAATCAAAACCAATCAATTCTTATCCTTAATAAGTGACAAAAGAAGGATTATTTTTTAATTTTCTCATGTATAAACTGATTTTGTGTGGTGAGAAAAGGCATGAGATAATTTAGGTGGTGCAAGGCATAGAGTCCTACTCATTTGGGACTCTAAGGTTTAACCAATTGGATTTCTTTCAAACCCAATCTAATTAGATCCAAATAAAATATGGTGAACCTAATCTAATTAGGCTCTTATATATTCAACTAAATTTGATCAAATTAATAAATTAATTGAGTCAGATTTGATCAAATCAAGATCATTTCTCCTTTACCAATTAGGTCATGTCATAACATAATCAGACTTGACCTGATTGAATCAAATTCAATCAGACTTGATCCAAACTTTAATGCTCAATCAAATTGAGCTAATTAGTAATCTAATCACTAATTAATCCTCTATTAATGATAGAGTTCATGTCTAGTGGGACTCATCTCTAGAATCCCCATCCAGTGGGACTCTTCAGCAGAGTCCCCATCAAGTGAGACTCTTCACCAGAGTCCCCATTGACTAGGACTTTTTAGATTAGCCAAATGATCAGAGAGAAATTTTTAATGTGTGTGACCTCATAGGTTCAAATTTAAGTCAGTAGCACAGAAACTAATTTCTGTACCAATCAGAGTAACTATCTAGCAATGGTATCCGACCCGATATCTGGATAGGCCGAATGTATGCTAAGCAACACTCAAGAACTTATTCAAATATAGTTACCATATAATTCATCCCTTTGACCCAAATGCTCAAAGTGACCTAGGGTTTAACTGCCAATCCTGATATGGTCATCCACATTATATTTTAATTTTTAAAATCCATCACATGGATTAACCCACCTAAGATTTTACTGAATTGAAACACACTGATACATTAACTCCTACTTATTTGGAGGGATCAATTCCATCTTGACTCACACACCGACTTCATAAGTACTTGACTATACCCAAAAATCTTTCATCGCTAAATTAAAAATTCAGATAGTCCGGCACCAAAATATAGTGAGTTGCTTGTAAGTCACCATGGTGATCTCAGGTCAGAGGGACACTTATACCTATATCTTTTTAGAGTGACTCTTGACAGCAGAGTGCTCTGGAGTTGGTCATGTTCAATGAAATATACTCCTATATTTTACCTGCATGCCATACTAGCATCTTCATGCTCCTTGGTTAAGAGGACAACCAACCTATATGGCACACAATGATCTACACTTGATATATCTATCATCCTAGTAATAACATATCATTTGGTCGTGAACTCATTTAAAGACTAAATGATATATCCTCCCATATCGAATCAAATAGTCCTAAGGACTTCATCACATAACAGGAGTTCAAAATAAGATGTACACAGTGATGAAAAATCAAATAATATTTATTAATTTAATAATTTATATACAATTACAATGATAAGCACAACCGTCAACAGGCTGACGATTGGCTTTGGGACATAATTTTTAACAGAGAATTCTTAAGGACCCATACCAAGACTAGGTGAGTGAGGCTAGTACTGATGCTAGCCAAAGTATGAATTTAGAAGAGAAGGTTAGTATTGAGATTAACCTAATAGAAGAATCTGAGCTCGAAATTGTTACTGATCTGAGTAAAAAAGACAAAGAAAAAAAGAGAACGGATGAGTTACCCGAGATATATAAATCAAGAGTCCCATTTTCTTTAGCTTTAGAAGCTGGTTCTTTCACTTTAAAATCACCACCTTCTTCAGAGCTAAAATTGCCCTTGGTCACACCTGAGTATGCATGTTTAGAATCAAGTCACACCCTTTCAGTATCCATTGCATCGAACTCAACTTCTAACCCAAAAACTCAATTCATGAGCATTTTAGAAGAATAAATAGGAGAAATTCTCAACAAACAAGGGTTTATGAATAAGTTTGTGAATTATTTTCTTAAAATTAAGAATAAAGATATGAACTATTTTCTGGAGATTGGCAACAAAGTACTAAAATTTATTATAAGCCATCTTCCTAAGATTGGTAATCCAAAATCACTGAAATTTATCAATCCAATATTTGACATGGGATAGGTGAAAGAATCGACATGGTCTGACTGAAGATGGTAAACTTAACGCTTTTTGAGTGGCAATCCAATTTTAGTTTTAGCTTTTATTTTTTATTATTTTATTATTTTATTTAGGTTAATCGAGTTTTGCTTCATATCTTTTATAGAGATTTGAAGATAATATTGTCTAAATTGGAAAGAGAACCAATTTTGAAAAGACTTCTGAATCAGGTGACATCTCTCTTTTTCTTTCTCTTTGCATGCACCCTTCATTTTTTCTACTCTATTGAGGACAATATCGATTAAGTTTAGAGGAGAGAATAAAATTTTTTAAAATTTTTTAAGTCCTTAAGTAAGTTAGTATTTAGCATTTAAGCACCTGATTATACTTAAGAATCAAGTTAAATCAAATATTTTAAAAAAAAAATTGATGTACAAACCAGAGAGTTTGTGAGATATCGAGGGATCAAGTATTAAGAAAATCCAATAAAGAGTTAAGTTTAGAACTTAAACAATTTTTTTTGAGTATTTCTAAATTTTTCTACCAGTATCGAAGAAGAGTTTACTTCTTATGAACTTGTGTAAGATAACTATATATTTCTTCATATATATATATATATATATAATTTTTAAGTACTTTATATTGAGTAACCAGGCCTCTTTGCCTAGGTAAAAATTGAGTTTCACATCAAAAGATATGAAGAGAAAAGAAGCTTTGTTGTAAAGTTAGTTTTAACTCGTAGTCTATTTGATTCGAGCAAGTAGGTCCAAGGGGTATTCTATACCTAGTACCCTAAACCATCTGGTTCGAGAGTCATTGGCTGAAAACTCACTACATGAGTCAAACAGAAAGCTTTAGGGGTTAAGATACTCAATAGTGGTATAATATTAAAAAAAAAAAATCAAATCAATAAATGAAAGATGGAAGTAACAATATACTTATCCATATGAAGGTTAATGATTTGAAGTTAAAGGTAGGGATAATTTAAAAAAAGTTTAGAAAATATTAATGTTCTTGGTTTAACTCCCACAATGATTAGTATTAATACTCCAATGACATACCTCACTCATGTTCTACTGAATATAAATAATTTTTTTAAAAATTATTTGATAAAATTTAAAATTTTAAATTAAACGATACTTAATTCTAAATTCTTTCTTTACTCGAGGATGAGCAAAGTTCAAGTTGGAGAGTATGATAAGTGGTATATTTTTATATTTATTTTAGATATTTTTGATAATTTATGATGCTAATATCTTCTAAAAAATCTAATTTTATAAATAAATTAGATTTTTTTAAAAAATAAATAATTTAAAAAAAAAATATAAAATTAGAATATATTTTTGAAAAATAGATGTTGATTTAATTGAGTAATTTAAGCACCAAAATAATGAAAAACTTTTGAAAAATTTAATGCATTTTTTTCAATTTTTCAGATAAAAATTAGAGCAAAAATTAATTAAAAATATCTTAAAAAATAAAATTTATAGCCTTCGATGCATGGTGGATCAGCCATTTGGTCCACAGAAGCGATGGCGTGGTCCATCGAAATAGTTTCACAGTGTTTGGTGCGGCTCACAGGTGGGCGGAAGGTTTTTTGCGTGATCCAATGGTTGATATCGATTCTAGAAGAGATCCGATGGCTACTATTTGTTACCAGTTGAAAAGGTTCTGATGGATTGCCACCACATACTACTAGGTGTCACTGATGGATCATGAGACTAATTAAGAATTATTTTGATGATCAATGATTCTTAATTGACTGAATTGAAAAGGTTACAATCCATTGAAAGAGATTTCAATAATATTGATGATGGAGATCATAATATTTCTTACTACCAGATATAATTGGATCTATGGGGTCACATAAATAAGGATTTTAAACTAGGATTGCATAATTGGGCTAATGTAGTCTGATTAAGTTAGGACTAATTAAAGTTCTAGCTTTGGGTTTATGAAAATCATGCTAGTATATGGTTAAACCCATTTTCTCCTACTTGATTTAGCTTTCCTATTGGGTAGGGCTCAACCAAATCGAAGCAAGCTCAATTGGGTGCCAAGAGTTGGTGCACTCAGGTTAAACCTAACCACCTAATAAGATTAGGTTGGATTTGGGGCCCACATTGTTTCTTTGCCATGATCAAGGGGGGCATGCCCACATGGATTTCATCCATGTGTGTGTCGCCCACTTAGAGATAAGGGAGAGAGTGAGAAGGGGATAAACCCTATCCTTTTGTTGATAAGGATAAGAATGAGATGGTTACATTTGAGTTCAAATATAGATTTGAATTCGGGTTCGAATTTAAAGTGTTTGAATTCGAATTGAAAGAGGATTATGTTGGGCGACAACCATCTTATCCCTTGCACTCACCACATCAGATTTTTTCTGGTTTTGGTCGACCAAAATGAGGGAAAAAAGGTGGTGGGCGGCAGCCAAGCAGAGTCCTTCTGCTATGGGACTTTGATCCAATCAAAGTCTATAAAAGGCTACCATGTCAAAGCTGTTTGGGAACTACTATTCATAACAAGAAAGTTCCCATACCTCCTTTCCTTTTCTCCATGCTATCTCCCTCTCCTCTCTGATCTCTGACCCTCTCCCATGCCCAAAGGAGTTGGGCATCCCATCTAGTGGTCTTGAAACGTCGAGTTTCATTCGATCTATGCGAAGGAGCAAGAAGGTTGCGATCAAGCATTGGTCGGAACCCTACCAGAGATTAGATCTAAGGCTGATCCAAGAGCTTGTAGATTCATCTAGGAGTAGATGAATTGAAGATGGAGAGAACATCCTAGTCTGAGCCCGAGTGGATACCTGTAGAGGCCGAGCAAGTATGCGGCTCAATAGCAAACCTCAAAACTCCACGATCATCGGACGCGGAGTTTATTGACCCGCACAAGGGATGTAATTATCTTATATTCTAATTTAATTATTTAAATCTCTATTTTCTCTTAATCTAGATGCATGATCAATCTAGCCACGATCGAGATCACATCTCGATCGGATCGCATGTCTGATTGAAAAGTTTTTTGAATTCCACTGTACCATCGATCGAACGTGTGATCATTCCTTCACTAAGTCTCTTAGTTGATATTTTCAAAGCAAAAATAACTATTTGGGATATCATTGGCCTAGACCTTGATGACCTAATTGATCTCAAAAAGATGGTGGGGATCTGAGGTGCGATTGATAAACTATTGTGAATCGATTTACCTATTGGTCAAGCAACCAACTTGATTGACTTCTGTAGCATACTTTCCAACTTCTCTTGAATACATCATATTATTGCTACAATTATTGAAGAGGTTGTCATATGATATATATCCTAAAAGGAAGAGCTTGATCTCAACATGATAGTGCTAAAGGATAAAGTTACCCCTTTCAAGAGCTTCTACAACAACCTTTGAGTTGAAGTCGCATCAGCTGAGTAGTTATTGACTTATCTTGAGGCTTAACTGGCACAAAAGCCTAATAGGATTGAAAGTGAGTTTGAAGGAGGAGATGGCACCTAAAATAAAGTTGCAAGCCTTGGTTGAAGCATGTGCCAGACTTCCAAACTACATATCTTGATTTCTAGCTCTCCTGGCCAAGATAACCAAAGCTAATGACCTAGACAACTAGTTGTAATGTGACTGCCAAAATGCCCATGAAAGATGTACAGGATGTGCAATTGGCTACCAAAATTAGCCGATTCCTCACATGCCCAAATACCTCAGCTATGGGTTTCGATCCTTGCTTATATAAAATTTATAGCCTTCGGTGCATGGTGGACCAGCCGCTCGGTCCACAGAAGTGATGGCACGATCCACAAAAGGATGGGGAAGATCCGATAGTTGCTGTTTGTTACCGATTGAAAGAAAAATTTTAGGGCATGATCCAATGGCCGAAACTCGATCCATCGCTCGATCCAACAGTTGGTATTCATCCTGACTGTGTTAAGGAGATAAAATACGCTGATCAACGGTTCAGATTCCATTCGATGCCTGATTCGATGGCCAGAATTATTTTCAATCATGATAAAGATTTAAACAGCAAATTTTGGAGTGATCTGGATGGTCTATTGAAGATCTGATGGCTAGAAAAATTAGATAAGGGTGTTTTATGATTTCTAAAGTTTTTAGGACTCCTATTGTGATCATAAAAAGGTAAAAAATTCACCTATAAATAGGGAGTCCGAAAATAAGAGTGGAGAGAAAAGAAATTTAGTAGAAAGTTAAAAAAAAAATAAAAAAAAATAAATAATTTTAAGGATCCAAAGGGAAGAAGAAGAGAAGACGGTTCACTTTACGGAGTACGAAAGAAGAAGGAGAGATCATCAACCATCTTTTCGACAAGACTGGGCTAATCAACTTCAGATCTTTATTTTAATTTTATTTTATTATTTTTTTAAATTTTTTATAATTAAATTTTAATTTTAATTAATATAAAATTTATTTTATTATATTTTTAAATTTTTATCTTTTATTTTTATCACAAGTAGATGCTAAGATCTAGTTAGTAGATCTTAATATCAATTTATTTTATGCACTTTAAATTTTTATTATTTATTTTTTTGTAAGTAGAAGCAAGGATCTAAATAGTAGATCTTAGTATCGGATTTATTTTTCATACTTTTAATTTCTATTTTTCGACTTAAATTACTTTCTTCAAAATTTTATTTTCTCTTTATAAAATTAAAGATTTCAAATCAAAATCTTATCTTCTTTGTGGATTCGACCCGACTCACTACTTTCTATATATTTTTAATTTTTATAAATATTAGAATTAAATTTGATAAGCACGGTGTCCTAACGATAACATCGCGATCATATTAGACAACTACATACTTATCCCTATGCCATCAAGGAAGAGGATGAAAGTTTCTATTGCCTGACAATTAGGTAGTACATCCTTTTATGCTAAGGAACCTTTATATTCTTAGGCAAGGCCATGTGGAGTTCCATCCCCAATCTTGTAAAGAGTCAAAGACTTGGGTAATCATGCAGGTTTTACCCTTTCGAGAGAGGTTGCCTAAGAAAGTCACTTCATTTGGAAGAATATGGTTCATTCTCAAGATGGTTCTCTCTTGGATGTGGTTGTGTAGATCAAGTTTCACATGGATGAAAGTCAACATGACCTATTGGAGGCTAATACCAGTTAGATGGCCATATTATTAAGGCTAGTCATGAGGCAAAATGAGGCTTACTCTACTTTAGTTATGTCAAACAATGATAAGGATAAGAACAAATTCTATTATGGTGAGATCTTAGGTCTCTGGGATTGAGGTAACGAGGAGACTACATCCGGAGCAAGTGTTTCCTATAATTCAACTCAATCATTGGCTGATAATGCTATAGTCCCTACAAGGACATCAAGCGAGCCTAGGTTGGATCCAAACCACCTTGACCCTTTAATCCCCAATAGAGGAGTGTCGGTTATGCCTTGTCAATTCCAATTGCAACAATAGATGCAGGTCAACCATCAAGATGATAGAGCAAAATGTCCAAACTTTGGCATAGTTTATCGATGCACCAAATATTAGGATTTCATGATTTCATGCATGCAAAAATTTTGAAATGAGTACACAATGAAAATTTTAAAATTCAGATTAAAACTAATTTAATCTCAGCATGTATAAGATCAAATCTTAAAATCATAAAACTGAATTTACATATGTGAAATAAGATTCAGATATAAAAATTAAATAGAAAAAAATAAATAGAGAAGATCTAATCTTCATACCTTGGCATGAATTGATCTACACCACGAACTGATGATCATGAATGTCTTTTGAAAGTCTTTTGAAACTGCACAAGTGTCCGACTTCTACAGATATCCACATGAGACTTTGATCAAATGAGAAGCCTCTCGATCTCACTGGAGTGCTAGTTTTCTTGCAAAGATCGCATCTTGACAATTAAAAACTCTTCTTTTCTCTCAAAATACTCTTAGAGAAGAATAAGTAAATAAGAGGATGATGACCTCTATGCTAGAGATCATGAGAAGAATACTTTCTTCTCTTTTCTTCCTAAAACCCATGCACTAAATCTCTATGCTAGAGATGTAAGAATTTTTGTCCAGCTCTTGGACAAAGAAGAGAGGAAAACTCATGTCCAAACTAGGACAAAAGATGGGAGAGAGGGCCCTAACAACCAACCTTTGGTTGTTGGTAAGAAAGAAGAGATAGAAGCCAACCAAGCTCACGCCATGACCTATCACGCCGTGCCTCTCTCCCTTGAATTTTTCACACATGCCTCTCTTCCTTTTGGCATCAGAAACTGATCTCCATCAGCCCCTCTTTGCACTCCATATGATGCCACATTTAAATATAAGAAGCGATTGGGTTTAGGTAGAAGATAAGAGTCCAAACTCTCTTGGACTCTAAAATTTTTGATGCTGTCCACCCTTTCATCTTTTATGCCCACATATCTCATGGAGAAAAAGGGGTTTAAGTGAACTTCTTACATGCAACAAAGATCTCACATCTTGAAGAATAAATAGGCATGAAAACAAGTGGGCGTGGCACTCCTTATGGTGCATGGAGAGAGAGTTCAAACACTTTTGGACTCCTCTTTAGGTGGCTGATTAAAATCGATTAAAGCCAATTAAAACTCTAACCAATTCTAATCATATTAGGAATTGATTAGATCTAAATAGATTAAAATTTTAATTTGATTAGGACCTCAAACTATTTAGATTGAAACTTAATCCAATTAAGAATTAGATGTCACCTAATTAGAGAAGTTCTAGTCCTTTTGGACTCTCTCTTGGTGCTTGAGTCAAACTCGATTTAATCCTAATCTAATTAAGATTTAGTGCATTCATGAAGAAGAGAATTTTTAGTCCAAATAGAAACTCAAACACTTTTTATTTAATTCTAATCTAACTAAGAATTAAGTCAAACCCAAATCCTAATCAGATAAAAAATTATTCTCCTATACAATTTGGTTATCTCATAACCCAATTAGGCTTGATCAAATCAAACCCATGTCAAGTCAAATTAAATCTAATTTAATTAAACTTGATGCAAGCCCCATTGCTCAATCAAATTGAGTCAATTAGCAATCTAATTGCTAATTAATCTTCCTATAACTCACTAACTCTTTAGTGAGCTACTTAATTATAATTTTTGCATTAGATTAATCATCCATCAAGTTGATAATTAAATTCTATCATGATTCATAATCATAATTCAACCATCTGATCAGTCAAAAATCTCTTTATGTGTGATTCCATAGGTTCTATTCTATCTAGTAGTGAGATATATTATGATCCCTATCACAATATCATTAAAATTTTTTTCAATGGGTTGGAACCATTCCAACTCTGCCCATCAGAGATCATTGATTATCAAGATGATACTCGTGGGTCTTACAATCCACTAGTGACACTTAGCAGTATGTAGTGGTAACCTAACAGAATAAAAAGTGATGAACCTTTAGGTGTAGTTAATGTATGACACAGTCCATCTATCGTGAGTCCTGACCAGATGACGATCATGGATAAATCATCAAATCTCATCATCGGTCATATAATAGATTTAATTAGCTCGAGTCTATGTATGATTCTTATAAATTTTTTTTTTTATTAATCACACTGCTATGGCCATAGACTTAATGACTCAGCTTCTTAAATCTAATAGGACTACTCCCTTTTACTAGGATCGATAGATTCCATCTAGGTATGCACCCTACTCCTACAATAGATCAACTATCATCAACATTCACTACAAGGACTCATTGAGTTAATATTTATGTGTAGTCAAACTCTAGCAGCCTCACTGCAAGCATCTATAGCATTGTAGGTCAAAGGATCAGTCATACTACTGCAGCATCAAGAAAGTCACTAAAGAGTGAGCAGACATCCATGTGACTTCTCGTATTGATCACGCTCAGTGCTAATTATTCTCTAACAACTACCTGCACTCTTACTCCAGTATCACTACATCGCAGACTCGAGACTCATCTATCCAAAGGAAGCATCCATGCACTGATCTATCTAGATCAATCACCATCCCCATGATGATTTTATGATATGGAGCAATTTAGGAATTAACCATCAATGACATATGTTTTAAATTCTTAACTCTTTGAGAATATGTGTCATTATCCTGTTAATCCTTTGGATGATTCATGGACACATAAAATATGAATAGTAATATAAGTGCCCTTTAAGTACAAAATCATATCCTAGTAATATGATATGCGTCAGCCAAGATTGGCTTCTAGGACATATATCCAACAATCTCTCACTTGCACTAAAGCTAATCTCCCATATACCAAGCCCCATCTTCTCAAGACAGGCTTTAGTCTTCAGCTAGCTAAGTGACTTACTAGTGAGTTAACCACATCTTATATAGAGTTTGCTCTTGAAAGAATTATGCCATACAAGCCAATCGCATATGTGATGCGATAGAGTGTTTATTGTAATTTATCTTTCAAACTCATATAATTGACATTAATATTATTAATAAAATTAATATTTTTGATTCATTATATGCTGCATCTTATTAATTTTAAGATTATAATGAACCCCATAGGTATGGGCAATGATTTTAGGGCCGTGATGAGATCACACCAGTGAGACCTAAATTCTTGATAGTTTTGATCTAAAATATTTTTAGTCATTGGTACATTAAGTCGGAGATCAATAATATCGATAAGACTGGTATGTCCTATGTATGCTTAGAAATGAGGATGGTTGATCTCACAATCACTTGTGGGGTGATACTAATATAAGGATATGAATGATCATTAGAGAATAAGTTCACTGAATTGACCTACAAGAGAATAATTAGATGGAGTCTTATTTATATGTCCACTAATAATTCTCTAGTGGGAGTTGTGTAAGTGATCCTTTGACCTGAGGTCACCATGGTACCTTATGTACATGGCTCCATATTTTAGTTCACTACCTAACTTGATTCTCTTATCTTTGTGTGGGGTGTTCTGGATATGGTGAAGTATGCATGGAGGTTGTGAGTGATCAATAAGGGATCAGTCACTTCTAATAAGGGGAGTGAATATCCTATGCGATCTCATAGGACGATGATTCTGAAAGTCTTTGACCAAAGCAGGGTGATAATTAGAAAAAAAATTCTAATATATTATCAACTGAATCATCATCTTCAAATCGAGAAACATAAATATAAGTAATTGGGTTTGATATATTTTCATGCCCACAGCTCATTTGGGTTGTTGTTTGACTAAAAGATTGAATTACACGAAAACTTGCCACTAAAAGATATTTTGGTAATTTTTCATCAAAATTTTAAATCTTTTGGATAGTCATGATATATTGCTAGATATCAATTTTGACTAATGGGCTTGACAAAAATTTAAATAATTTGATTCTAAAATTAATTTGGAAGAGTCCAAGTTGATTGGGACTCCTCAAGTGACCTAATCTCATCAGATTAGGATTACATCGAAAGTCTGAGTCCACTGCTGGCTAGATTTGAAATCCAATAAGTCACATACTTTGATATTTAATCTTGGTCTAATTTAATTAGAGTTTAATATAAATTTTATGGGTAAATTTGATATGCTAGCACATTGTATTAACTGAAGTTCTCAAATTGGTTTGGTTCAAAGTATTTGAGCTAACCTAGACCAGTTAGCTTTGACCTAATGGGATTGGATCAATTTGGATTGGATCTTTATCTAACTTAGACTAGTTTTAAGTGGAGAAGGACTCCTCCATATTCACCAAAATCCACACAAAAATATAATTTTTGCCCACCTCAAATCAGTGTGAGAAATAAAGAGTCCTTAAAGAAGGCTCTTTATTAAACGCGTTACCTAAGAAGATAAATCAGAAATCCTATGTTTTGATGCCAAAAATTAATGAAATTTTTATGACATGTAGAGAAGGAAGATTTCTTCTACTCCAAATATCTAAATCATCAAAAATTCACTCAGTAAATTTATTTGATGCATGGGAAGTTAGAGTGCCAAAAGTTGTCACCCCTTCATCCCATGTAATATCCCCCGGTCCCCTATTTATAGGGGATGCCATAGATAGCTTCTAGCTGATATTTTTAAGTGACCCAAAGAGAAGGGATGTGGAAATCATAAAAAAAAAAATTGAAAAAAATTTGAAGAAAAAAAGAGGGGAATTTGAGTGGCAAAAGTTGCTATAAGGGTGGTGAGATTTTCAGCAAGTGTTGCTGGAGTGCCCTAGGATTTAGTTTTTCTATATGCTAGAATAGAAAATTAAATCTTAGATTGTGTGACCATCTAAAGAGTATCTTCTTGGTGTCATTTTTATGGTAAGATTAAAAGCAACTGGATTTTGGTGCGATCATGACTTAAGTTTGAAGCCGATAGTGTTCTTGAAAAGATAAGGCTATGGTTGTGCGTCGGTTGGGAAGGATCTTGGCCAACTTTCGTGTGGATCACCGTTGGAGGACTTCTACCTTGAGGTCTTTTAGAAAACACCAACATTCTACTTTTTTATTTTAGTTAAAGTATAATATTCTATCTCAATGCATGCTTGAATTTGTTTTGATCATGTTCGGCAAGGTGATTCTAGGGTTTTGGGTTTGGCTCGATAGTTTTATTTCATATAGCTATTGATTTGAGTGTTTTAAAAAATTTTAAAAATTATTTTTTTCTATGTGGCTAGAACCCAATAGTGGTATCAGAGCCACCCTTATCTGATTCGATCAAACAAGAGCAATATAGTAGCTTAGAATTGTTCTTGTTCATATCCTGCCAAAAATGTAGCATTATTTTTGCATCGATTCTTTAAACTCAAAAAAATATTTTTAACTTTTTATGAATTATAATTTTAAATTTTAATTATTACATTATAAATTTATGATAATTTGGAATTTTATTATCATGGTTACATGATGATTAAATCGATGTATAGCTGATAAGGGTGTTATGCATGCCAAACTAGATTAGAGTATGTTATATTATATGAATTTGTTAGTCATATGTTATGACTTTGATTGTACCCTTATATATTTTTTGGTATGATAAAGTGATTGCTATTTTGAATAGTAGAAGCATGTAAATTTGCATAATTTGTAGTATACATTTTATGTGCTTATATAGTTAGGATGTGTCGAGACTAGTTTAAAGTCTCTCGTAAAATTATATTAAGTTGTAATGTCGGGATTCACTTTTAAATCAAAAGTCAAATTCTTAAGATCAATTGGTGTCAAAAAAAGTATAAAAAATAGTTTTCTAATTAGGTCCGTATGCTGTCTGGCCAACTCTGTTGGTATCTAGAAAAGCTACAGGGAGCCTCCCACCTACTTACCTGGTCAATTTGGTCTTTTTGAATTTCAGACTTAGATTGATTAGTGATGTAGACACTACAAAGGCCTTCCTTCAAACTTGGTTGATAGAGTATGTCAAGATCTTAGTGAGCTTATTGTGCTATCCACAAGGCTTACTATAGAAATTGACATGATGTTGATCAAGTGCATATTGATGCTTATGGCATATTTGAATAATGTTGCTTTGTTGTGCTATCCACAAGGGTAGCATTGTTTAAATATGACTATATAGGATTAAAGGGTCAACTTAACTAGAACATTATAGTTTGTTATGCTATCCACAAGACTATATGTGATCTAGAGGCCAGAATGAAAGATGTTGAGAATTGTAAAGATATAATTGGTAAAGAGTTATCTACTCTGAAACTCATGAATATCTGTTGTGCTATCCATAAAGTGTTTGTGAGGAATAGAGATCTTAATCCCAGTAAGAAACATTAGTATGTTTCTCGATTTTTATATTTGAAGGCTATGAAGTTTGATAAAATAGTGAGAGACACAATTAGATAAAAGTCCTAGTCTAGTTATGAATGTCTTCATGAGTTATCCGCTTATATTATGTTCTTGTCATTGTAGATTAACTACACTTATGGCATTCTCATTGTCTCTTAGAGGTATTCTAGATACTAACAAGTTGATCGGACCCATCTATGTCGACTGGTTAAAAAACTTGAGAATTATTCTCACTCAAGAGAAAGTCTCCTATATTTTGGATACACCTGCTCTAGATTCTCTTGAAAAATATGCTTCCGAGGAGGAAAGGGCCACATACAAGATGTAGAAAGATAACAGTGTAACTGTCAAATGTATCATGCTTGCCTCCATGAGCAATGAGCTCCAGAGATAGCATGAGGACATGGACGTTCCCTTTATTCTCCTTAATCTTAAAGAGTTATATGGGGAGCAAAGTTGAACTGCTCGATATGAGATATCGAAGTAGTTGTTCCTTGCCCGTATGACTGAAGGCTCTTCCGTGCAAATGTATATCCTAAAGATGATTTATTTGATCACTCATCTGGGATAGCTAGATTTTATCATGGATGGTGAACTGAGTCAGGATTTGATCCCGCAGTCTCTCCCTGATTCTTTTTCTCAGTTTGTCATTAATTATCATGTGAACAAACTGAACGTCAGTTTGCCTGAGCTGCTGAATATGTTAAAAATAGCAGAGAGCCATTTTAAAGGTGAAAAGGCTCAGGTTCTTCATGTTGATAAGATCAGCAAGAAGAAGGCAAAGAAGGGTTCTAAGAAAAAGCTGAACCCTAAGACTGGCATCTCCAAGAAGAAGGTGAAGAAGGTCTCCGCCAAAGGTACTTGTTATCACTATGGCAAGGAGGGCCACTAGAAGAAAAATTGCAATACAATGCAACCATGAAATCAGTATATATTGCTAAAAGTTTGTATATGATATAAACTAATTTATCATTAAGTACTTCAATGTTAGATTCTTGGGTATTGGATATCGCTTATAGTTCACAGCTTTACAAATCATTGCAGGGTCTATAAAAAATAAGGAATCTGAATAAAGGTGACTTCGAGTTGTTCGGTACAAGTGGAGAGTCCATTTAAGCTGAAGCCATAGGAACCAGGGTTTTGAAGTTGCCTTTGAAAAAAGTTTTAAAACTAAAGACCTATTATTACATTCCAAATATTGTTAGAAATATTATTTCTATACCATTGTTATTGGAACAAGGTTTTGAAATAATTGCAAAGAACAATGGTTGTTCTATATATTTTTTTAATGAATATTATGAAAGTACTTTTATTGATAATGGTCTCATATTTCTTTCACTTAATGATAATGTGCTTCATATTGATAATATGAAGAAACGAAAGAGAGAGAATGTGAATGTCACATACCTCTGGTACTGCCGACTTGGCTATATAAATGAGTCAAGGATTAACAAATTATACAAAGATAATTTTTTTGATCCTTATGATTATGAATCATATGAAACTTGTGAATCTTACCTCATAGAAAAAATGATCAAGACTTTATTTACTAGACATGGAGATCGGGCGAGTAACATTTTGGATCTTGTACATACTGATGTGTGTGGTCCAATGTCGATTCAAACTAGAGGTGGATACTCTTGCTTCATCATATTTACTAATGATATGTCTAGGTTTGGATATGTGCATTTAATGAAATATAAATTCGAATCCTTTAATAAATTTAAAGAGTATCAAATAATGGTAAAGAAACAAACTGGTAAAAGTATTAAAGCTTTTCGATCAGATCGAGGAAGAGAATACTTGTTTAGTGAGTTTCTCGATTATTTGAAATAAAATGATATACTCTCTCAATGGATATCTCCTTATACTCCATAATTAAATAAAATTATGAAAAAGAGGAATCACACCTTATTAGATATAGTGCGTTCCATGATGTGCTTTCCGAATCTTCCATTATCCTTTTGGGAATATGCCCTCAAGGCTACACTGTATATTTTAAATTAAGTACCTTCGAAATCTATTTCTAGCACTCCATATGAAATATGAAAAATAAAAGATCCAATCTTACGCAACTTAAGATTTGGGGCTGTCCAGCTTATGTGAAAAATATTAATGGACATAAGCTGGATGCTAGATCAGAAAAATACAGATTAGTAGGTTATTCCAAGGAGAGTATAGGATACTACTTTTATAACCCTACTTAATAAAGGATGTTTGTTGGTAGGCATGCCATTTTCTTGGAGAAAGAGTTTATCCAAGAAGGAGGTAGTAGGAGGTCTGTTGAACTTGAAGAAGTTCAAAACCTACAATCCATCCAGGATTCACCAGATGGTTCTCAACCAAATGTGCCCATTATTGAGGTACAGCCACTACACACACCTCCTCTCCAAAGATCGAGTAGAGTGCATAGTGTACCATTTAAGTATAGATTTATCATTGAGAATGACAATACAACCCACATCATTGAGAATGATGAGCTTACGACCTATTCGAAAGCTATCCTGAGTAGTGACTCTGACAAGTGGCTCAATGCAATAAAATCTGAAATAGACTCCATGTATGCCAACCAAGTTTGGATGTTGGTTGATGCGCTTGAGGGTGTGACCCCAATAGGCTGTAAATGGGTCTTCAAAAAGAAGATTGGAGTAGATGGCTAGGAAAAGACCTATAAGGCCAGGCTTGTGACAAAAGATTTCAGATAAAAATAAGGTATTGTGATAGCCTGTTTCGCAAGTGCATGAAATCGCTCAAGTAATATAATGATAAATAAGAGATCGTTCCCATGAGGAATGAGTTTAATTACCAAAAATGAACGCTAATTTTACTAATATCTAAACGATCAAAACTGAATGACAGTGAAAAAAAAAATTAACTCTAAAGAACTCAATGAAAGCTGAATCAAAATTCGATTGATAAAGCACTAGGGTATATCTAATTTCACTTGGACCAATTATCAATTCCAGCTATTTCGATTAATAGTCCAAATTTAATTATTAATGCAAGGATAAATAATCCTAAATTATTTAATAATCTCTCTTGAGTCTTATTAAATATACTAATTAAAACCTATAATCTATCTTTCAATAGTAAAATAGATTTCAATTAGTTCTATAAGCACAATGATTATTTCCAAGATTCTACAGGTCAAATCTTCTGCTCCCGCTCCAATTATTATTCCTATGATGTTTGTTATTAACTCTAATTTATAATCTTCCTTTCCAGTACCAATTATAAATTGAAATCAATCAAGTACCAAAGATAATAATACTTAAAAGTATTAAGTGCAAATAACAAATAATTGCATTAACAAAGAAAACTAATACAAGATTCTGGAATTGAAATTAAATCCAAGCTACATCAGGTACACGAGCTAGAAATTTAGCTTTTCATCATATCAAAATCAAACTCAAGTTTACTTGAATAAAACTCCAAAATCATCCTAACAATGAGTTCTAAAAAATAAATTCAAAGTAAATTAGAGAAAGAATTAAAAACTCTAAAGAAATTGCAGAGCCGAATGAATCCTCTCTTCAAATCTTCCAGATACTTCAAACTCTCCTTGCTTGATTTCTAGCTTTCAAAGATGATTCTCCTCCCTCTTTTGCTGGTGTTTTTCGATCCTTAAATAGGGCTAGGGCTAGGGTTAAGGTAGTATTTTTCTCATGATTTTATTCTATATATCATTCTTTCTATTTGGTATAGAATCTCTCTTCCTTTGGATAGGCTTTAAGCAACCACCAGCCATCTACTCCTTATGCTGTTCAAATTTTCTAATTTTATTCTGATTTCTATAGTAAAAGAAGAAAAGGAGGCATGGTTAATTAGAGGAGAAGAATTTTTTCCTTCTTCAACCTTCCTGGGTCCACAAAATCTGCAAAACAAAGTAAGGTTTCGGCTGCCCAAATCGAGTTTTCCAAGAATTGGTTCCAATTCTTTCTAAGTTTGCTCCTCATGCAGAATTAGTTTGGACTCTAATTTTCTTTCATTTAATTCTTTCTAAGAAAGTTCTTTGCCACCCAAAATTGGTTGCCATATCGGATCTTTGTACCAAGAAACACTAAGAAGAATCTAGGTGTATCGGGTGTTTCTTGTTGTGTCCAACATTGTTACCAACTTTAACCTACTGTAGCCAGCTCATCTGGAATCCAAATTTAATTTTGTAAATTATGTTCCTTTTTTGCTTCTCTCAAAATTCTGTAGGATCTAATCTTGCTCAATTTGGAGTCCTATAGCTTGCCTTTTAGGGGTCCTCACACCAAAATATCCAGAATTTAGATTGGTTGACTAGATGGGAGAGATTAATTGCTTGATTTATTTTTTACACCTCTAGTTTCTTTTCTGGCTGATGATGCCAAAAAGGATAAGGTGTGGGGTCCATTGATATCTTGATTTGATTATTCTACTTTGAGATGGACTCTAATTTTGATGCAAGACCTGATGACTCCGGATGACAAACCCTGCTGAATCGGACTCAACCAATTTTACTTAATTTGACCTTTAAAACATGGTTAAGCCCAATTAGGTGTGACCTAGCTCAATTACCTGCAATTGACATAAAATATATCAGGTTTTTACATTTATTTAGTTAATTATTACACCAATTTCATCAAAATCATTAAAAATTAATAATAATAATTACTATAAAAATGCAATACATCAAATACCCCCAAACTTAAGTTTTTGGTTATCCCCAAGCAAAAGAAAAGTCCAAATCAAAAATGGAGAATCTAAAACAAAAATTAATGCTAAAAATTTTATTTAACATTAACATACTCAAAATCCATCTAGACACAAAGGAGTAATACCCAAATGCCATGGCTTAACCACCTCAACCCAAAATCGAAAGGCAAACCCACAAGCTAACTATTCCAAACTCATTCATACTCAAATAAAATTACGCACAATCAATAGCTACCCTGCTTCCTTTAGATTTTAATAAAATAATTCGGTTCAAACATCCAATTTTGAATGTAAAATCCTATCAGCCCATCTTCACTAGTGCAAACAACGTAATCAAGAGATCAATAGGACTTTTTCGGATTAAAAAAAATTGAAAACAAGCAACAAGAATGATGGTTATGGTCACATAAGTGAAAATAAATTAACCACAATAAATTAGAGCATACTTAATTACTTATACTTTACATCTCTTCCTTTATTTATTTTATTTTATACTTTTAGAATAGCCTATACACTTTAGCACTCTTCCTTAAGTCATTATTTGCCTTTTTATGCGAATACCGATATTGGTGATGAAGGCACCCAGTTACTCAGCAAGTCATATACTCAAAGTGCTTTGCATACTCATAATTCAAGTCACTGTTTGACGTAAAAGCAAACATGGGGCTCATGAATGCTCCTAGTTACTAGGAAACTTGAAACAGCGGAGTAGATTGTGTTTTTTTTTTCTTTTTTCTTTTTTTTTTTTGAATGGAAGAAAAACTAAAAATTCAATATGCTCTAACCATTATAATCAATTTATTCTCAAAAAATATGAACATTAGATATGAGATAGGATGAAAAGAAAATATAAGGGATCAAAAAGAGTATGCCAAAGGAATGCCTATATCATTTCTCTCAAGTTGTCTACATTATATTTTAACAAACGCAACAAAGCTCACAAATAGGATTGGCGAAGCAAAGTAACTATCTCCTATATGAGATTTTATTTAAGTATTTACAAATTTAAAACAGTCAATCCTTGAATTTGACTTCCAAATTTAAAGCTAAGATAGCCAAACAATAACACAAAGGTAAAATTGTCTCCCTCTATATCCTTACAAGTGATCAAAGAATCAACATTTCAATTTTTTTTTATTATTTTTTTTTATTTTATTTTTTTATTAAAAAATAAAGACAAAGATGCAAACATAATGGCAATCCTATATTATTAACATGAAATGCTCATGCAAATGCACCCCCAAACCTGAATTGGACATTGTGCTCAATGACAAGATCATCATCACAATACATATTATAGCAAGGCATTCTTAAAGGTTAGGGGTACTCTCCTTTGTAGCATGCCTATGTGCTTGTGCGAGTTTGCAACTCATCCTCAGTCATTTCATCTCTCTTGTCTTCTTCAATGTGCCTACAACAAGTGAACAACGTCCATTCAAACCTTGAAAATATAGTGAGGATTAAAATTGACTCAAAAAATAAAGAAAATAAAAAGAATTTTGCTTAGGTTGCCTCCCAAGAAGTGCTAGTTTATAGTCGTTAGCTTGACTATCCCAATGCATTATGTCAGTGATATGGAGGTTTTTGGTTGCTCAAATCCTCCATCTATGTATTCTTTCAACCTTTGCCCATTGACCTTGAAGGTCCTATCACCACTCTTTAGCTCAACAGCTCCATGTGAAAAAACTTGTATAATCTCAAATGGACCTGACCACCTAGACCGGAGCTTGCCTGGAAATAGCTTTAGGCAGAAGTTATACAGCAACACCTTTTGTACTGCTTGGAATTCATGCCTCACAATATGCTTGTCATGCCATCTTTTCATTCTCTCCTTGTAAATTCTTGCATTTTCATATGCATGGAGGCGAAACTCATCAAGTTCATTAAGCTGTAATGACCTTTTCTCCCCAGCAGCTTCCATATTGAAATTTAGCAACCTAGTTGCCCAGTAAGCTCGATGCTCTAGCTCCACAGGTAAGTGGCATGCTTTTCCATAAACTAGACGATACGGGGACATCCCAATTGGCATTTTGAATGCTGTTCTATATGCCCATAATGCATCATCTAATTTTAGGGACCAGTCCTTTCTTGATGAGTTGACAGTAGTCTCCAATATTCTTTTAATTTCATGGTTGGAGATCTTTACTTGTCCACTTGTTTGGTGATGATATGGTGTTCCTACATGATGAGTAACATCGTATTTTGTCAATAGAGAATCCAAATAACGATTACAAAAATGCTTACCTCCATCCGTGATGATAGCCCTTGGAATACCAAAGTGTGTGAATATGTATTTCTTTAAGAACTTGAGCACACTCTTGGCATCATTAGAGGGAAGCGCTACTTCCTCAATCCATTTGGATACATAATCCACCGCCACCAGGATGTATTGATTTGAATGAGAAGGTGGAAAAGGCCCCATAAAATCTAATCCCCACATATCGAACAGTTCTACTTCAAGGATATTGGTTAGTGGCATTTGCTGTCTAAAAGAAATATTTCTAATTTTTTGACATCGATCACAAGAAGAAACAAAAGCAATAGCATCTTTAAACAGGTTAGGCTAATAAAAACCACACTGTAATACTTTAGCAGCTGTTTTGTTGGGTCCAAAATGGCCTCCACACTCTAATGAATGGCAGTGTTTTAAAATATTTTTAATTTTATCATCAGGCACACATTTCCTAATAAGCTGATATGGACAATACTTATATAAATATGGATCCTCCCAAAAATAATATTTTGCATCATGTAAAAATTTTATTTTTTGCTGGTAATTAAATTCAGGAGGAATAATATCACATACCTTAAAATTAACAATATCAGCATACCAGGGTGTACTAGATATGAGTAATGTAAATAATTGCTCATCAGGGAATGACTCATTAATGGGTACCTTAGTGTTCTCAATTTCTTTACTTAACTCTAACCGAGACAAGTGATCTGCTACAAAATTTTCTGCTCCTTTCTCGTCCCTAATCTCTAAGTCAAATTCCTGCAATAAGAGCACCCAACGAATTAGTCTCGATTTTGCATCCTTCTTTTCAAGTAAATATTTAATTGCTGAGTGATCAGTATAAACTATTCTTTTTGCTCCTATAAGATATGGCCTAAATTTATCAAAAGCAAAAATAATGGCAAGCAACTCTTTCTCTGTGGTGGCATAGTTCAACTGTGCATTATTCAGTGTTCGACTCGCATAGTACACCACATGAAGTCTATTCTTCTTTCTTTGTCCCAAGACTGCTCTTATAGCATAGTCGTTTGCATCACACATGAGTTCAAATGGTAGATTCCAGTCAGGTGCAGTGATGATAGGAGCTGAGATTAATTCTCTCTTTAACCTGTTAAAAGCAACCAAACACTCATCAGTAAATTTAAAAGGCGCATCCTTGATCAATAAATTACAAAGAGATTTGATAATTTTAGAGAAGTCTTTTATAAATCTTCTATAGAAGCCAGCATGCCCTAAGAAACTCCTCACTCCTTTAACAGATGTTGGTGGTGGTAATTTCTCAATGACCTCCACCTTTGCTTTGTCTACTTCTATTCCTCTAGATGAAATCTTATGGCCTAAAACAACTCCTTCCTGCACCATAAAATGATATTTCTCCCAGTTCAATACAAGATTAGTTTCTTCACAATGCTGTAGAACTTGGGAGAGGTTAGTCAAACACATATCAAAAGAAGGATCAAAAATTGAAAAATCATCCATAAAGATTTCAATGAATTTTTCAACCATATCAGAGAATATAGACATCATACATCTTTGAAAAGTTGCAGGTGCATTACATAACCCAAATGGCATTCTCCTATATACAAATATTCCATATGGACAAGTAAATATAGTTTTTTCTTGATCCTCAGATACAATAAGAATTTGAAAATATCCTGAATAACCATCTGAAAAATAGTAGAAGGGATATCCAGACAATCTCTCAAGCATCTGGTCAATAAAAGGCAAAGGAAAATGGTCCTTTCGTGTGGCTTTGTTTAACTTCCTATAATCAATACACACATGCCAACCAGTGACTGTTCTAGTGGGTATCAGCTCATTTTTATTATTTGTAATAATAGTCATCCCCCCTTTCTTAGGAACTACTTGAACAGGACTCACCCAACTACTATCAGAAATAGGATAGATAATTCCTGCATCAAGTAATTTCATTACTTCAACTCTAACTACTTTCTTTATATTAGGATTTAACCTACGTTGATGTGCAATTGAAGGTTTGCAGTTTTCTTCCATTAAAATTTTATGCATGCATATACTGGGACTAATTCTCTTAATATCATCAATAGACCAGCCTAGTGCTTTCTTATGCTTTTTCAACACATGCAATAATTTTATCTCTTGTTCAGCAGACAAATGAGCAGATATAATGACAGGAAAAATAGATGAGTCTCCCAAGAATGCATATCTTAAGTGAGAAGGGAGCTGCTTAAGCTCAAACTTGGGGTTTGGCTTAGCCTCTACTGAATCCTGTATTTTCTCAACATCATTTAATAGATCAACATGCTCAATTAACTGTTCAAATTTATTTTTAACACCATCACTCAAGTCATATTCAGAATTATCAATTATTTCATTAATAAATTTATTAATCACATCGAATCTAAAACATTCATCATTCTCAAGAGGATATTTAGAAGAATTAAGCACGTTAAAAATTACCTCTTCTTATCCCACTCTTAAAGTAAGCTTACCCTCATGGACATCTATAAGTGCCTTGCCAGTTGCAAGGAATGGATGCCCCAATATCAAAGGAACCTCTCTATCTTCCTCTATATCCAAGACAATGAAATCCACTGGGAAGATAAATTTGTCCACCTTGACTAATACATCCTCCACTATACCTTTAGGATATGTCACCGATCGATCAGCTAGTTGTAATGAAACACTGGTCGGTTTCACATCCCCTAGTCCAAGCTTCCTGAAAATAGATAAAGGCATTAAGTTAATGCTAGCACCTAAATCGCACAATGCTTTAGTGAATTCGATATTGCCAATATTGTATGAAATTGTAAAACTCCCTGGATCCTTTAATTTTGATGGCAACTTGTTCTGAATGATTGCACTGCACTCTTCGATGAGCATGACTGTCTCATGGTCCTCTAGCCTTCTCTTTTTGGAAAGGATATCCTTCAAGAATTTGGCATAGCTAGGCATCTGAGCTAATACCTCAGCAAATGGAATATTTATGTGTAGTTTCTTGAAGACCTCCAAAAACTTCAGAAAGTTTTTGTCATCCTTACTTTGCTTGAGCCTTTGAGGAAAAGGAACTGGTGGATTGTAGGACTTTACTGGCTCTTCCTTTTTCTCTTTTAGCTTCTCTTTGACCACAGTCTCTTCTTGAGTTTGTTCCTTTACTTATTCTTTAACAGGCTCTTTCCCTTGTTGTTCCCCTAGTTGTTTTCCACTCCTCAAGGTAATTATCTTCACATGCTCCTTCGGGTTCGTTTCAGTATTGCTAGGCAATGACCCTTGAGTTCTGTTAGCTACCATGTTGGCCAACTGTCCCATTTGTATTTTCAAGTTTTTAATAGTAGCTTGCTGGTTTTGAAAGTTTGCCATAGTTTCACCCATGAAATCAGTAGTGGCCTTGGTGAGAGTTGCAACCAATTTTTTCAGGTTAGACTTCTTTTCTTGCTGTGGAAAATCAGGTGGTCTTCTATTCTGATAATTCTGTTGTTGCTGTTGATTTTCCCATAAAAAATTTGGATGGTTCTTTTAGGCAGGCGTGTAGGTGTTTGAGTATGGATTGTTCTGTTGCCTTCCTTGGTTTGCCACATATTGCACTTGTTCTTATACTGGAGGCATGAATGAGCTGTCAATCGGGCAATCTTGAGTAGCATGTTGCCCAGTACACATCTCACAGGTCTGCACACGAGTATTGACAGCATTAATAGATAAATGATCTAATTTTTTGAAAAGAGTGTCTACCTTTGCATTGAGTGCAGTAATAGTGTCTATCTCATGAACCCCAGCAGGTCTCCTCGCCATGTTTCTCTCATTGGGCCATTGGTAATTATTGTTGGCCATTTCCTCCAAAAGATCATAGGCCTCATCAAGCGACTTCTCCATCAATGAACCTCCAGCAGCAGCATCAATATTAATTCTGGTATGGTTGTTCAGCCCATTGTAGAAGGTTTGCACAACCAACTATTTAGGCAGCCCGTGGTGTGGACACCTCCTAAGCAGATCCTTGAACCTTTCCTAGGCTTCATATAAGGTCTCCATGTCGAATTGCATGAAGGTTTGGATGTCAGTCCTCAACTTGGCAGTCTTAGCAGGTGGAAAAAATTCTGCCAAAAATTTTTGTGCTAAGTCATTCCAAGTGGTGATCGAGCCAGCAGGAAGAGACTGTAACCATGATTTAGCCTTGTCTCTAAGTGAAAATGGGAATAATCTTAGCCGAATTGCATCATCTGACACTCCATTATGCTTAAGGGTATCACATATCTCCAAGAAGTTTGCAATGTGTGCATTAGGGTCATCATTGGGCAATCCTCCAAACTGAACTACTGTCTGGATCATTTGGATCAAAGCAGGCTTGATCTCAAAGTTGTTTGCTTGCACAGGTGATCTTATGATGCTAGATGAAGCTCCATTCACGGTAGGCATGGCATAATCCCGCAGTGCCTTGGGGTTTGCCTCTCTAGCAACCTCATTATTTCCTACTAGGATTACTTCTCTCCTTGGATCTTCAGCCATTTCTGGATCTACTTTTGCCTCAGATTTCTTTCCTTCTCTGACGGCTTTAATGTTTTGTTTACAAGTGCGTTCAATTTTTTGACTTGAAATGGGGTTTGATTCAATTCTCATAAGTCAATCCGATTCTCTTTTCCAAGTTGTAATTTTGAAAGATTATTATCCTCTTTTTTTTTTAATTTTTTTATTTTTTTAAGAGAAGAGAGAAGAGGAAGGAGAGAGAAAAAAGTTCTAGAGATGAGTCTTAAGGAGTCCTAAATCTAGAGATGAAAGAGAAGAGTATTTTAATTAGGTTTAAATTTTAATGGTAAACAAGTTAGCACAAAATGGACTTTCTATCCTAGGGTTAACCTAGATCTAGACAGCTCCTAACTGTTCCAAGATCGCCTTCAAGCACTCCAAGCCCAAAACTGACTAACTATCTCGGCCAGGTAAGTGTAAGATGTAGGAGGTCTCCTGCTTGTTACTTTCCTTAGACACCAACTGAGTTGGCCAGGTCAGACAACGGAACCAATTGAAAACCACCTTCTTAAACCACTTGCCTTAGACATCAAGCAATTAATCAATTCAAACCCGATCTAACTTTAGGGCTTTCTTGTCCTATTGAGCTCGAATATCCTAGGGCCAACGTTTAATTGATTTTAGATTAAGGTCTAGGTTATGTAGGATGAAGGATGTAGTTTTTGGGCTAAGGAAGGGTGATCAAATCTCTACCTTATCCGATTAATGGGTTAAGTGCCCTTAAAGTTAATTATGGAGATGCAATGCAAAGAAACAAGATGTCCAATCAAGTTTGAATTTTTTTTTTAAAAATATCCAAGAAATAAAATATCTAGATTACTAGTAAAATCAACTATTCTTGATATTAAAGCACTAGTCTCCGACAACGGCACCAAAAACTTGATAGCCTGTTTTGCAAGTGCACGAAATCGCTCAAGTAATATAATGATAAATAAGAGATCATTCCCACGAGGACTGAGTTTAATTATCAAAAATGAATGCTAATTTTACTAATATCTAAATGATCGAAACTGAATGACAGTAGAAAATAAAATTAACTCTAAAGAACTCAATGAAAGCTGAATCAAAATTCGATTGATAAAGCACTAGGGTATATCTGATTTCACTTGGACCAATTTTCAATTCCAGCTATTTCGATTAATAATCCAAATTTAATTATTAATGAAAAAATAAATAATCCTAAATTATTTAATAATCTCTCTCGAGTCTTATTAAATATACTAATTAAAATCTATAATCTATCTTCCAATAGTAAAATAGATTTTAATTAGTTCAATAAGCACAGTGATTATTTCCAAGATCCCACAGGTCAAATCTTCTGCTTTCGCTCCAATTATTATTCCTATGATGTTTGTTATTAACTCCAATTTATAATCTTCCTTCCCGGTATCAATTATAAATCAAAATCAATCAAGTACCAAAGATAATAATACTTAAAAATATTAAGTGCAAATAACAAACAATTGCATTAACAAAGAAAATTAATACAAGATTTTGGAATTGAAATTAAATCCAAGCTACATCAGGTACCCTAGCTAAAAATTTAGCTTTTCATCATATCAAAATCAAACTCAAGTTTACTTGAATAAAACTTTAAAATTATCTTAACAATAAGTTTTAGAAAATAAATTCAAAGTAAACTAGAGAAAGAATTAAAAACTCTGAAGGAATTATAGAGCCGAATGAATCCTCTCTTCAAATCTTCCAGATACTTCAAACTCTCCTTGCTTGATTTCTAGCTTTCAAAGATGATTCTCCTCCCTCTTTTGTTAGTGTTTTTCGATCTTTAAATAGGGCTAGGGCTAGGGTTAAGGTGTTATTTTTTTCATAATTTTATTCTATATATCATTCTTTCTATTTGGTATAGAATCTCTCCTCCTTTGGATAGGCTTTAAGCAACCACCAGCCATCTACTCCTTATGCTACCCAAATTTTTTGATTTTATTCTGATTTCCATAGTAAAAGAAGGAAAGGAGGCATGGTTAATTAGAGGAGAAGAATTTCTTCCTTCTTCAACCTTCTTGGGTCCACAAAATCTGCAAAACAAAGTAAGGTTTCAGCTGCTCAAATCGAGTTTTTCAAGAATTGATTCCAATTCTTTCTAAGTTTGCTCCTCATGCAGAATTAGTTTGGACTCTGATTTTTTTTCATTTAATTCTTTCCAAGATAGCTCTTTGCTACCCAAAATTGGTTGCCATATCAGATCTTTGTGCCAAGAAACACTAAGAAGAATCTGGGTGTATCGGGTGTTTCTTGTTGTGTCCAACATTGTTACCAACTTCAACCTACTGTAGCCACCTCATCTAGAATCTAAATTCAATTCTATAAATTATGTTCCTTTTTGCTTCTCTCAAAATTCTGTAGGATCTAATCTTGCTCAATTTGGAGTCCTGTAGCTTACCTTTTAGGGGTCCTCACACCAAAATATTCAGAATTTAGATTGGTTGACTAGATGGGAGAGATTAACTGTTTGATTTATTTTTTGCACCTCTAGTTTCTTTTCTGATTGATGATGCCAAAAAAGATAAGGTGTGGGGTCCATTGATATCTTGATTTGGTTATTCTGCTTTGAGATAGACTCTGATTTTGATGCAAGACCTGATGACTCCGGATCACAAACCCTGCTGAATTGGACTCAACCAATTTCACTTAATTTGACCTTTAAAACATGGTTAAGCTCAATTAGGTGTGACCTGGCTCAATTACCTGCAATTGACATAAAACATATAAGGTTCTTACATTTATTTAGTTAATTATTATACCAATTTCATCAAAATCATTAAAAACTAATAATAATAATTACTATAAAAATGCAATACATCATGTTGATTTTGAAAAAAAATTTTCATCGGTAGCCATGCTCAAGTCTATTCGTATAATGCTTGCTATTGCAGCATACCATGACTATGAGATCTGACAGATAGATGTCAAGATTGCCTTCCTCAATGAAAACCATGAGGAAGAACTCTATATGACTCAGCCAGAGGGATTTGTCTTAAGTGGGAGAGCAAATTAGGTATGCAAGTTGAATAGATCCATATATGGACTAAAGCAAGCATCGAGGAGCTGGAACATCTATTTTGATAAGATAGTCAAATCGTTTGGCTTCATTAAAAATATAGATGAACTTTGTGTGTACAGAAAGAGTAGTGGGAGTGCTATTATCTTCTTGATCTTGTATGTGGATGACATACTGCTCATTAGGAATGATATCCCGATGTTGCAATCGGTTAAGACTTGGCTATCACAAAATTTTTTTATGAAAGACTTGGGTGAAGCATCCTATATACTTGGTATAAAGATCTATAGGGATAGATCAAAAAAGATGCTAGGCTTGTCCCAGTTTAGGTACATTGACCTTGTGTTGAAGAGGTTCAACATAGAGGGAAGTAAAAGAGGTTACTTGCCCATGGGTCATAGCATACAACTCTGTAAAAAGATATCTCCTAAGATACCTGAAGAGAGAAATAGAATTAGTTCTATTCCTTATGTTTCGACAGTAGGATCAATAATGTATGCTATGTTATGTACCAGGCCTGATGTGGCTTATGCCTTGGGTATTGTAAAGAGATTTCAAGCTAATTTTTGGGAGGATCATTGAAAAGCTGTAAAAGATATACTTAAGTACTTGAGAAGAACTAGAGATATTTTTTTAATATATGGTGGATCTGATTTAAAACTAAAAGGTTATACCGATTCTAGTTTCCAATCTGATCTGGATGATAGCAAATCGATATCTGGATATGTGTTCACCTTGTATGGTGGTGCAGTAAGTTGCAAAAGTTTCAAACAATAAATTGTTGCTAACTCGATCACTGAGGCTGAGTATATTGCTGCAAGTGAGGCTGCTAAGAAGGCCTTCTGGATGAAAAAATTCATCACAGAGTTGGGTGTGGTTCCAGAGATTGAACAACCAGTGCCTCTTTATTGTGATAATATTAGGACAGTTGCTCAAGCCAAAGAACCAAGATCTCATCATAAATCCAAGCACATCCTAAGATGGTTTCACCTCGTTCGGAAGATAGTCAAAAGACGTGATGTGATCATAGAGCGTATTGACACCAAGAATAATATAGCAGACCCATTCACTAAGGCCTTGTCAATGCAACAGTTTGACCGCCACCTTGATAGCATGGGTATCAAGTATAGGGGTGATTGGCTTTAGTGTAAGTGGGAGATTGAAAGAATTATGTCCTACAAGCCAATCGCATATGGGATGCGATAGGATGTTTATTATAGTTTATCTTTCAAACTCATGTAATTGATATTAATATTATTAATAAAATTGATATTTTTGATTCATTATATGCTGCATCTTATTAATTTTAAGATTATAATGAACTCCATAGGTCTAGACAATAATTTTAGAATCATGATGAGATCACATCAGTGAGATCTAAATGCTTGATAGCCCTGATCTAAAATATTCTTAGTTGTTGGTACATTGAGTCGGGGATCAATGGTACCGATAAGACTGGCATGTCCTATGTATGCTAAAAAATGAGGATGGTTGATCTCACAACCACTTGTGTGGTGACACTAATACAAAGATATGGGTAATCATTAGAGAATGAGTTCACTGAATTGACCTGTGAGAGAATAATCAGATGGAGTCTTATTTACATGTCAATTGATAATTCTCTATTGAGAGTTGTGTAAGTGATCCTTTGACCTGAGGTCACCATGGTATCTTGTATACATAGATCCATATTTTGGTTCACTACCTAACTTAGTTCTCTGATCCTTGTGCGGAGTGTTCTGGATATGGTAAAGTATGTATGGAGGTTGTGAGTGATCAATAAAGGATCAGTCACTCCTAATAAGGGGAGCAAACATCCTATATGATCTTATATGATGGTGATTCTGGAAGTCTTTGGCCAAAGCAGGGTGATAATTAGAAAAAGATTTCTAATGTATCATCAACTGAATCATCATCTTCAGATCGAGATATATAAAGATAAGTGATTGGGTTTGACATATTTCCATGCCCACAGCTCATCTAGGATGTTGTTTGACTAAAAGATTGAATTACATGAGAACTTACCACTGAAGGATATTTTGATAATTTTTTATCCAAATTTTAATTCTTTTAGATAGTGATGACATATTGCTAGATGTCAATTTTAACTTGTGGGCTTGATAAAAATTAAAAAAAATTTGATTTTGGAATCAATTTGAAAGAGTCCAAGTTGATGGGACTTTTTGGGTGACTTAATCTCTTCGGATTAGGGTTACGTCAAAAGTTCGGATCCACTGCTGGCTAGATTTAGAATCCAATGGGTCACACACTTTGAGATTTGGCCTTGATCTAATTTAATTAGAGTTTAATATAAATTTTATGGGTTAATTTGATATGCTAGCACATTGTATTAACCCAAGTTCCCAAATTGGTTTGGTTCAGAGTATTTGAGCTAACCTAGACCAATTGGCTTTGACCTAATGGGATTGGGTCAATTTGGATTGGATCCTTATCCAACTTAGATCAATTTTAAGTGGAGAAGAACTCCTCCATGGTCACCAAAAATCACATAAAAATATAATTGCCACCCATCTCAAATTAGCGTGAGAAATAAAGAGTCCTTCTTAAAGAAGGCTCTTTATTAAATGCATTGCCTTAGAAGATAAATCAGAAATCCTATGTTTTGATTCCAAAAATTAATAAAATTTTTATAAAATATACAAAAGAAGAGTTCTTCTACTCCAAGCATTTGAATCATCAAAAGTTTACTTGGTGAATTTATTTGGCACATGGGAATTTGGAGCACCAAAAGTTGGCACCCCTTCATCCCATGTAATGTTTCCTGGTCTCCTATTTATAGGGGATGTCGTAGATAGCTTCTAGCTAAGATTTTTGGATGAATTAAAGAGAAGGGATGTGGAAATCATAAAAAAAAATTTGAAAAAATTTTGAAGAAAAAAAGAAGAGAATTTGAGTGGCAAAATTTGCTACAAGGGTGGTGAGATTTTCAGTAAGTGTTGCTGGAGTGCCCTAGAATTTAGTTTTTTCATATGTTAGAGCTAAAAATTAAATCCTAAGTTGTATGACATCTAAACAGTGTTTTCTTGGCATCATTTTGGTAGTAAGATCAAAAGCAACTGGATTTTGGTGCGATCATGATGCAAGTTTGAAGTTGGCAGTATTCTTGAGAAGACAAGACTACAACTGTGCATCGGTTGGGAAGGACCTGGGCCAACTTTCATGTGGATCACCATTGGAGGACTTCTATCTTAGGACCTTGTGAAGAACACCAATGTCCCACTTTTTTATTTTAGTTAAAGTATAATATTCTATCTCTTTGCATACTTAAATTTGTTTTGATCATGTTTGATAAGGTGATTCTAGGGTTTTGGGTTCGGCTCGATAGTTTTATTTGATATACCTATTGATTTGAGTATTTTAAAAAAATTTAAAAATTACTTTCTGTTATGTGGTTAGAATCCAATAGCTCTTTGTACCTCTATGTATTTCTACTTGAGGTAGTCGCATATTCTGTTGCTCTATGTGCTTGGATATCTGGTGAGACCTAGACTCCTTAGCAAGGGCTATGGTGCCATTATCTTTATAGTATAGTGTCATGACATCTGATGATATGATATCCAGTTTTGTAACTAACATTAGAATCAGAATGCATCCTACACATCTACAGTATACTTAGCTTCCATTGATCGATTGCTTAGAACCCTTCCAAGATACTAAATCATGATTACATAGGAACACACCCATGCAGTAGACATTCTACCATTTAATATCATATATTAATCTGAATTGGTGTATCCTCCCACTCATAGCTTTGACCCTTCTCCAAAATTAAGAATAAATCCTTAGTTCTTCTTAAGTACTTGAGGATATTTTCACAGCAATCTAGTACTCTCAGCCTGGATACAACTGATATCTACTCATGATATTTACAGTATTAACTATATCAGTTCAAGTACATTACATAGCATACATCTATGCTCAAGAGGATAGCAGACCACTCTCTGAGATATCTATACTGAACTCTTTCAACATCCACTCTCTATACTTTATCTATGAAAATACAAGCATCCAATTGTATCTATCTCTATAGATCTTTATATTCTCAGAATATAGGATGCTTGCTTTATGTCTTTCATGGAGAATTCTATATACAATCATATTTTAATCGATGTTAGTATTGGACACTCTCACTGATCTTTTTGGAAACACACAATTTTTCATTTTTGATCAAATAATTGGATCATATCATCGAAATGAATGTTTCCACTCCAAGATTATTTTAGATTTTGTGATCTCTTATATTAAAAAGTGAAATTATTGCTCCTTGAATTGATTTTGATGATTACAAAATATTTGAGGGGATTACTAATGATTTTGGCTTGAAAAAGGACTTATTGCATTTCAGGGGTAAAATCGTAATTATATCAAGACCTGATTCAGAAGCCTCAAGACCAAGAACTAAAGACGTACAATCCATTGGAAGAAATTTCAATATTTTTAAAAGTATATTTTGTAAGAAAATCAAGTTTTTATTTTTGAGTCGATCCCATGAGTCGACTCATGGCTTAAAGGGCTGAACGGTACGCTGAAATTTTGGCTGGCACACTCTGTGAGTCGACCCCTTGGCATGAGTCGACCCCATGAGTTGACCTCTACTGCTTCGCAGGCCAAAGTTACAGAACAGTCATTTTCTATTCTGTTCCACAGAGGTTGACCCCATGAGTCGACCCATGAGCATGAGTCGATCTTATGAGTCGACCCCTGTGACGGAAAAATTTTGCAACGACTAGTTTTTAACCCATTTCAATTGCATTTAATGCTCATTTAATGTGCTCTAATGGCTCTATTTCAGTCCAGATTACTCTCCACCATTATTTGAAGATATATAAAAAGACTTAAAGGAGGGAATCAATAAAAGAGAAGGGTTTTGAAAAAGATTTCAAGCATACATTTCAGCCCTAAGCAAAGAGCCCTCTTGAAGTTAAAGAAGCTTTCATTTTCAAGTTCACCAACTCCTCAAGAGCTCATTCAAGTCTCCAACGACCTTGAGAAAATCAGAAAGAGCTTCCTTCTAATTGTGTAAAGTATATTTAAAGCATTATTTGCTCATTAAAGAAGCTACATCTGTACTTTTATGTGATTAACTCCTATACTTTTTTTGAGTTGTTGTTTTTATTTTGGAAGGATTTCAAAATGAGGAAAGGTTGATCCGAACTTTGAATCAAATTGTATTGGATTGGTTTGTACCCAAAAAATAAGTGTTCTAGCTTAGGATAGCTAGAGTCGGAGGTTCCAACGTTGTATTCGGGTTGAATACAGTTTAGTGGATTTGAATTCCCAAGTAGGAGCTTGGGGAGTGGATGTAGGTACAAGGTTGGCATCGAACTACTATAAATCTTCTTGTTTGTGTTGTGCTTACTTGCTCTCCTTTTAAATTTTTTTATCCTCTTGCATTCTTGCATCCAACTTTTACACTTTGCATAAATTACACTCTCCATACTTATTTTGCCCATTGTTAAATAATTTCATAGTTGTAAGTTAAGTTTAAAATTTTTAGAAACCCAATTCACTCCCCCTCTTGGATTGCATAGCTGGGCAACAAGTGGTATCAGAGCCCGATGCTCTAGTCCTACTTTGATTTAACCAATCAAAGAGCTAAAGATCTATGACAACTCAAGTTGGCACTTCTCTAGCTGAGGGGCAGTCCACTAACCGACCTCCACTCTTCAATGGGTCAAACTATACCTATTGGAAAGCTCGGATAAAAATTTTTATTCAAGCACTTGACTATAATATGTGGAATATCATAGTAAACGGACCACACACACCCACTAAAATTATTGACGGTATGGAATCAACCAAACTCGAAAAAGAATGGGATGAGGTTGATAAGAAAATGGCTCAACTAAATGCTAAAGCTATAATGTCTTGTATTGTGCCCTAGATGCTAATGAATATTCAATCATATTTCAACATGCATGTCTGCTAAGGAAATATGGGATAGATTAGAAGTAACTCATGAAGGAACTAATCAAGTGAAAGAATCCAAAATTAACATGCTCGTGCATAAATATGAACTTTTTAAAATGGAGCATAATGAATCTATAACTGACATGTCTACTCATTTTACTGATATTATAAATGGTTTAAAAAGTCTTGGTAAGTCTTATTCTAACAGTGACCTCGTGAGAAAGATTCTTAGGTTCTTACCAAGAACTTGGGAAGCCAAAGTGACCGCTATCCAAGAAGCCAAGGATCTGAACATCCTACCCTTGGAAGAGCTTCTAGGATCACTGATGACACATGAGCTGAGTATGAAACAACATCAAGAAGAAGAAGTCAAAAAGAAGAGAACAATCGCTCTCAAATCCATGGCTCAACTTGATGAAGAAACTGATGCTATGAAAAATGAAGAGCAGGATGAAGAAATGGCTCTCATTACTAGAAGGTTTAAGAAATTTTTGAGAAAAAAGAAATAAGGAATGAGGAAGAGGCCACCCATAAAAGGGGAATATAACAAAAAAAAGAATAAAGACCAACCCCTTATTTGCTACGAATACAAGAAATCGGGATATTTTAAGTCTGAATGCCCACAACTGAAGAAGGGTCCCAAGAACTACAAGAAGGCCATGATGGCTACTTGGAGTGGAAGTGATGAGTCAAGCTCCAAAGAAGAAGACTCAAATGAACAAGCCAACTTGTGCCTTATGGCACATGAAAATGAGGTAAATTCTGAAACCCCTGTTGACTTTACCTTTGAAGAACTTCATGAAGCTTTTTATGATTTAATTGATGAACTAAAGAAACTAGGGGTAAAGAACAAAGAGTTAAAATCAAAGAATCAATCTTTACTAAAACAAAATGAGAGCATTTCAAATGAAAAATCTTCTCTGTTTCAAGAAAATCTGAACTTAAAGAATGAAATTACTAAGCTAAAATCAGTAGTTGAAAAATTTACCTTAAGTTCTAATAAACTTAATATGATTCTTGAAAATCAAAAGGCCGTTTATGATAAGGCTGGTCTTGGTTACAACCCCTTAAAGAAATAAAAGTTTCTAAAAAATATTTATGTAAACTCTTCAAGCAACAAGTTTTCAAACATTACTTGCTTCAAATGTAGTAGAGTAGGACACAAGTCATACACTTGTTTCTCTAACAAATCCATAAATTCTAATGTAAAGAAAATATGGGTTCCAAAAGGAACCATTGTGACTAACCAAAAAGGATCCAAGAAAACTTGGGTACCAAAAGTCAAAATTTGATTCTTATGTATAGGTGTGTCTTGCATCCCAAGGAGCAAACCAGAGATGGTATCTTGATAGCGGGTGCTTAAGACACATGACTGGTGATGAATCTCAATTCATCACACTTGTTGCTAAAAATGGAGGGATAGTCACCTTTGGAGACAATGGCAAAAGAAAGATCATTGGTATAGGTAACATTGGTATCACTCCCTCTAAGTATATTGAAAATATTTTATTAGTAGATGGTTTAAAACATAATTTATTAAGCATCAGTCAATTTTGTGATAAAGGATACAAAGTTATTTTTGAATCTTCATAATTAAATCAAATCTTTTAGATCTAAAAATTAGCATATTTGATATGTTTAATTTAAGTTTAGTTCTAAAATTAGAATGATTAAAAATTTACATCAAACTGATATAAGGTTGTCCTGATATAGGGTTTACCCCCTATATTGTAAAGGTTGTCCTAGTTTGATGTGAATCAATTTTTGAAAAAATATTTTTAAAATATTTTAATCATTATTTTAGATTTAATTATATAAATATTTGATATGTGTAAATTTAGTTTTAGATCTGAAATTTGATGTATATGTGATGCATTTTTATTTAGATCTGAAACTACATATATTTGATATATGAAACTAGTCTGCATTGTAACTAGTCCTATTAATGAAAACATTAAATTTGTTGGGCATAGACATGGCAATATTTATATGGTAGATTTGAATGATCTGTCCAAAATAAACATGCAATGCCTAGTATCCCTGAATGCCAAGATTAATGAGACTAGTTGGCTTTGGCATCGTAGGCTTGTACATATTAGCATGCATTCACTTTCAAAATATATTAAAAAGAAATTGGTTATCGGCTTACCCAAATTGAATTTTGAAAAGAATAGAATTTGTGATGCATGCCAAATGGGTAAACAAACACGAGTCTTATTCAAATCTAAAAATATTATTTCAACTTCTAGGCCATTAGAACTATTGCACATGGATTTATTTGGATCTACTAGAACTACTAATCTAGGTGGAAAATGATATGATTTTGTAAATATTGATGATTTTTTTCATTTTATATGGGTCTTCTTTTTGGCACATAAGGATGAAACTTTTAATATTTTTGATTGTCAATGTTTTCTTTTGAACAATGGTAAAGAAAAACTAAAAAAATTTGATGCTAAATCCATTGAAGTAATTTTTATTGGTTACTCCTCTTCTAGCAAAGCTTTTAGAGTTTTCAACAAAAGAACTTTAACAGTAGAGGAGTCAATACATGTTGTTTTTGATGAAACTAACGATCTTCCTTCAAGGAAGAATGAAGGTATTGATGAGCAGATCCTCTTATAGAAGGGATAAAGGAGATCACTCTAAAAGACTCAACCATTCAAAATGATGAAGAACATGAAGACAAACAGGATGAGGAATGTGAAGAACAACCTGCAGGTACAAATGATCTACCTAAAGAATGGTGGTATGATCACAATCATCCCAAGGAACTAATCATTGGTGATCCTACACATGGTGTAAGAACTCATTTCTCACTTAAAGATGCATTCAATCATTGTACTTTTGTCTCTCATCTTGAACCTAAAACTATAGATGAAGCTGAAAAAGATTATAATTGGATTAATGCAATGCAAGAAGAACTTAATCAATTTGAAAGAAATAATGTATGGACTTTAGTATCAAGACCTAAAAACTATTCAATAATTGGCACAAAATGGGTATATAGGAATAAATTGGATGAACATGAAAATGTGATAAGAAATAAAGTAAGATTGGTTGCAAAAGGTTATAATCAAGAAGAAGGAATTGATTTTGATGAGACTTTTGCACCTGTTGCTAGATTAGAGGCAATTAGACTTCTACTTGCATATGCTTGCTTTATGAAATTTAAATTATTCCAAATAGATGTCAAAAGTATTTTTTTGAATGGATATATTGCTGAAGAAGTTTATATAGAACAACCCTCAAGTTTTGAAAATCATGCTTTTCCTAATCATATTTTTAAATTAAATAAAGCTCTATATGGTTTGAACAAGCACCTAGGGCTTGGTATGAAAGGCTAAGCAAATTTTTACTTAATAATAATTTTTCAAGAGGAAATGTAGACACAACTCTTTTCATTAAAAGAAATCAAGATGATATATTAGTTATACAAATATATGTTGATGATATTATTTTTGGATCTACTAATGAAACTCTTTGTTAAGATTTTGCAAAGCTCATGCAGGGGGAGTTCGAGATGAGTATGATGGGAGAACTTACATTCTTCCTCGGACTCCAAATCAAACAAACAAAGAAAGGAATCTCCATCACCCAAAGTAAGTACACAAGAGAATTACTCAAAAGATTTGGAATGGAGAACTCCAAACCGATTGACACACCCATGAGCCCAACATGTAAGCTTGACAAAGACGAAAAAAGTAAAAGTGTAGACTTAAAATTTTATAGAGGCATGATTGGTTCTCTATTATATTTAACTATTAGTAGACCAGATATCATGTTTAGTGTTTACCTGTGTGCTCGCTTTCAATCAAATCTAAAAGAATCACACTTAAATGCAGTTAAAAGAATCCTTAGATATTTAAATGGTATACAAACTTTAGGATTATGGTATTCTAAGGACTCACTAATTGACTTAATAGGATATTCAGATGTCGATTTTGCTGGATGTAAATTAGATAGAAAAAGTACTAGTGGAATTTGCCAATTTTTTGGAGTTAACCTAATCTCTTGGTTTAGCAAGAAATAAAATTTGGTAGCACTGTCTACAGCCGAGGCTGAATACATTGTAGCTGAAAGTTGTTGTGCTCAAATCTTGTGGATTAAGCAACAACTCGAAGATTTTGGTATCGAACTTAATAAAACTCCCATAAGATGTGATAATACTAGTGCTATAAATCTCACTAAAAATCTAATTCAACATTCTAGGTCAAAACATATTGAAATCAGGCATCATTTCATAAGAGAACATATCCAAAGTAAAGACATAATTCTTGACTATGTTTGTACTGAAAAATAATTAGCTGACATCTTTACCAAGGCCTTAAGTGAAGATAGATTTTGTGAAATTAGGAGAGAACTAGGAATCCTTGATCCATCTGCTTAGGTGTCTCTCTGATTCTAAGGTATCAATGCCAAAAATTCTTTTAGCCTAATTCTCATCTTTTCTTTTGAGCTCAAAAGCCTAAAATAAATATTCTCATAATCAATTTTTGGGTAAACATCTTTCTCCTAATATTTTAAATTTTTTCAAAATTATTTCATCATTTTTCTGAATTTCTCTGTGCCATGAGTCGACCCCCAGGGTCGACCCTAGGTAAACTTGTAATATTGACTAAATCCTTTGGGCGCTTTCTTTTTATTGGAAAACCTCCCTTGAGCTGACCCAACTCTCCGTCTTCTTCCTTCCACCAAGCCAAAAGACTCACTCTCTTCTTCTTCAAACCCAAGTTTTTCCTCAAAACTCTTCTCCCACCATCTCTCATCCTCTAAATCGCCCTCTTGGAACCAAGTTCCTTCCTTTTCTCCTTCTTCATTTGGAGCGAGTCGAGCTTACCCTAGACTCTACCTGTCTTCTCCAAATCGGCACTCCACTTCTCCAAAATCTTTGTCTATCCACTCAAAACCCTTCATCTCTCCCTCACATTTGCCCTCCTAAGTTCCTTGCTGTTTCGGTCTGCGCAAATGGCTCTGAAGATGAAGCTTCCACAGAGGAGGAAATCAGTTCGTGGGTTGGAGGAAGGTGTGCGCTGGAAAAGACAAGCAACCGAGACTACTTCTGCTTCAAACCTTGCTCCTGCATCAGCTCCAGCCACAACCAGGTCTCCAATCAATCCTAATAAGGTACCCCTCTCCGATAAGAAGGTAGAGCCCGGCAAAAACATTGATTTTAGATTTTTTGAAAAGGAAGGGTTCTCTATCGGATCAAAAATTAAGGATCAAGGTTAGAAATTCTACTGCTCCCTAAAAGAAAATACTTATATGGATCTTGTTAGAGAATTTTATCTGAATTTGGGATACAGCAATGAAACAGTAAAATTCATAGTAAAGGGTATAGAAATTAGCCTAGATCTTATGCTTTTGGGAGAAATTTTTTATTTACCTTGTGAGGGATACACAAACATGGAACTCCCAGTTAAAGAAGAGGAAATAAATGTTATTCTAGGAAGAACCTTCACTGGAAGCCTAAACAAATTAGAGGCTAAGATTCTTTCCATTGAGATGAGGCAGCTACACCAAATGGTAACTAAGTTATTTTTTTCTAGAAGTGGTAGACATGATCTCCTCTCTGGTCAGAACATCTGCATTATGTATCATGTTATTACTCAAATCCTCCTGAACCTCCCGACATTGATGATTGAGGCTATGAGAGAGACCTTGAATAGGTCCAAGGCACATTTGCCTTTTGGTATGGTTCTCACTTTAGTATTTAGGAGGTTTGGAGTTAGCTTTGAAGGGGAGGCAGTAGCTAGGCTATCTCACTCCGACACTATCAACCGCCATACTCTGCACTGCATGGGATTTTTCAAGACTGATGGTGGTTGGACAAAAGGCATGGATGAGAGAGCTGAGGATAGAGCAGAGGAGGAAGGACCATCATCACCTCTTCGTGATCATAGGGCTGTATCTCCAGATATTCAGTTTGTTTCTGATCACGAGACTGGGCCGTCAGAGTCTGCGAGGAGGCATACTTCAGTTCAGCAGTCGGACAGTAGAGCACATCCTTCAGAGATCAGATAGAGATGATATCTCAGCGTGTAGTCTCCATACTATCACGTCAGTTGGGTACTTCAACTTTTGCTCAGGGATCGACATCTCATGATGCATCAGATCAGACACTAATCCCCCACATCTCCACTATTTTTCAGATGATTTCTGATCAGTCAGTACGCATCGAGTAGCTTTAGGGTTGTATAGTGAGACTGACTGGCAGAGTATTTGACTTGCAGAGGCAAGTGTTAGCTCTAGCCCATCCACAGCCACATGAGGGCATCACTGAGGTCTCAGACCTATCTGCGGAGGCAGCCAGACTGCGAGGAGTCTTAGAGAGTGGTTTTCACTTTCTGAGGAGAGAGATTAGGGGCTTTAGTGAGCATGCTTCCACTCAGTTCACTGCACTGCTACAATCTGTTTCGAGAGCTTTGAACCTTCTGGACACCATCAGACTCTCACTTGTAGCTCAGTCCTTTGCTTCACAGCCCTCAGGATCTTTTCATCCCTCCACTGGTGCTTGCACCTCTACTCATGGCAGAGACAGACGCGGTCGAGGTCGAGCTCGTGGACATGATCCTTCATCTCCTCACCCCATCTCTGATTCATCAGACTCTGATCCATCCAGCCATGATATCTATTAGATCCAGTGTAGTCTGTCTTTTCTTTAGTTTTTGTCTAGGATCTATCTTATGGGCCATGTAATGTAATATTAACTGATTGACTCTTGGATAGTTTCTGTCCATGTCTTTTGTACTCTAAGTCAACACTTATGTATTGAAACATCTATGTTTTCAGTCATCTTTTGGATATATATATATACACTTTGACTTTCAATGAATATCTCTGAATGTGATCAAATTGAATTACTTTTACATTATGAAATACTTGAATAGCAATATCTATTAAATGAGCAAATTGATATATCTTTTACGATTGCTATATCAAGGGGGAGTAAACAATAAGCAATAAAGAAACAAGCAATAAAGAAGGAAGCTAAAGATGTAAAATTGATCCCATCAAAAGGAAGGAATAGAGAAAATATATTAAAAAAGGAGGAAAGTAAAGAATCTCAATTGATGCTATCAAAAAGAGAGAGTAGAGAATCAAGATTGAGATTGAGCAATAAGAGCAATAAAGATTGAACATTAAGCAAAAATCCAAAAAAAAAAAATCAAGATTGAGAAATAAGCAATAAAGAATGAGCATTAAGTAAATTGTTAAGCAAATGGGCACATGTGTCATATGCCAAAGAATCAAAATCAGCTTTTTCCCTTCCAAGCAAATGCACTTATAAGCAAATTTCAAATTTATCTTTAAACTGATTATGATGCATTTCATTCCAATACTTGGCTATAATATCTAAGTGATGCATCTTCATTTTGAAATTCATGTTCAATGCTTTCTATATGCTTTTGCTCAAATATTTTCTCACCATCATAAAGGGGGAGATTGTTGCTCTTTGAATTGATTTTGATGATTATAAAGTATTTGAGGAGATTACTAATGATTTTGGCTTGGAAAAAGATTTATTGCATTTCAGAGGAAAAATCATAATTTTGTCAAGACCTGATTCAGAAGCCTCAAGAGCAAGAACTAAAGACGTACAATCCATTGGAGGAAATTTTAATATTTTTGGAAGTATATTTTGTAAGAAAATCAGGTTTTTATTTTTGAGTCGATCCCATGAGTCGACTCATAGCTTAAAGGGCTGAATGGCATGCTGAAATTTTGACTGGCACTCTTTGTGAGTCGACCCCATGGGTCGACCCCTTGGCATGAGTCGACCCTATGAGTCGACCTCTGCTGCTTCGCAGGCCAAAATTATAGAATAGTCATTTTCTGTTCTGTTCCACAGAGGTCGACCCCATGAGTCGACCTGTGAGCATGAGTCGACCCTATGAGTCGACCCCTGTGACGAAAAAATTCCGTAATGGCTAGTTTTTAACCCGTTTTAATTGTATTTAATGCTCATTTAATATGCTCTAACGGCTCTATTTCAGCCCAGATTACTCTCCACCATTATTTGAAGATATATAAAAGGACTTAAAAGGAGGGAATCAATAAAAGAGAAGGATTTTGAAAAGGATTTCAAGCATATATTTCAGCCCTAAGCAAAGAGCCCTCTTGAAGTTAAAGAAGCTTTTATTTTCAAGTTCACCAACTCCTCAAGAGCTCATTCAAGTCTCCAACCACCTTGAGAAAATCAGAAAGAGCTTCCTTCTAATTGTGTAAAGTGTATTTAAAGCATTATTTACTCTTTAAAGGAGCTACATCTGTACTTTTATGTGATTAACTCCTATACTCTTTTTGAGTTGTTGTTTTTATTTTGGAAGGGTTCCAAAATGAAGAAAGGTTGATCCGAACCTTGAATCGAATTGTATTAGATTGGCTTGTATCCGAAAAATAAGTGTTCTAGCTTGGGATAGCTAGAGTCGGAGGTTCCGACGTTGTATTCGGGTTGAATACAGTTTAGTGGATTTGAATTCTCAAGTAGGAGCTTGGGGAGTGGATGTAGGTGCAAGGTTGGCACCGAACCACTATAAATCTTCTTGTTTGTGTTGTGCTTACTTGCTCTCCTTTTAAATTTTTTTATCCTCTTGCATTCTTGCATCCAACTTTTACACCTTGCATAAATTACACTCTCCATACTTATTTTGCTCATTGTTAAATAATCTTCATAGTTGTAAGTTAAGTTTAAAATTTTTAAAAACCCAATTCACCCTCCCTCTTGGGTTGCATAGCTGGGCAACAGAAATCCATAAGCTACTCCATATAGAAATCTTCAAAAGATATCTAGTCAGGAAATCTATTTTACATCCTTTTTTTGGAGTCGATGCCCAACATCGCCTCGTTGTAGGTTTTGGGATCATCTCAATATTTCCTATCTCCCATGAGAATTAATTTTTTTTACATCCTCTATTAAGCATACCTAAATACCTTTCGAGAGGATGGAAGATCCTACTATATGTATGAGGTGGAGGAGGAATATATTTATATTGACTCATCATGAATAAGTTCTTTAGGTCCTATGGCTCGCTGCTCTTCAGAAATACTCTCTTCGAGCTTAACTTTCCTCCCACTACTTTATCTTGAATAAATAATTTTTCAAGAAGATAGCATGACAGGTCATAATCACATTGTGATCCTTTAAAAAAAAAATAGTATCCTAAACTCTTTTAGGATATTCCTTGAAATGAGCTTTATAGATCTATCCTCTAATATATCTGCCTGCTGTCCTTGACATAGGTTGGACATCTTTGAATCTTAAAATAACTAAGATTTAATTCTCACCATGCCATATCTCATGCGGTGTGATAGAAATAAATTTAGAGAGAACCCAATTCCATAGAAATAAAGCATATCCCTAAAGAAATAAAATAAATTAGGAAAGTCCATCATGGATCGGACCATATCTCATATAGTCCCATGGCTCTTCTTAATTATCTCATTGAGCTGAGATGTACTAAGAAGTGTGCAATATGAAACTATACCATTTTATGAGATAATCGAAAAATTTCTTTCTTTGGTATTACATCCTCGATCCGATCGAAGTACTTTTAATAAATTTTTGATTTACTTCTCTACTTTTGATCTAAATTCTTTGAATCTTTCAAAAATTTTAGATTTGTATCTCATATACTTATCCATACTATAACTGATCATCGATAAAGGTAACGAAGTAGAGATAACTCTCTTTTTTAGCACATCAAATGGGCTACACACATTAAATGTGTACTAGGATAAGTATCTCAGTAGTTCTTTTCCTCTTGTCCCACAAGAGTAGCTTGATCATTTTTTTTCAAAGAGATGATGCATAAACTAGATATGACTCAACAGTCTATGAGCCCAAAAGCTCATATTTCTTTAGTTTGTTAATCATTTTTTCTCCTATACGATCTAGCCTAAGGCTCCACGTATACTTAAGGTTTATCTCAACTTTGGATCTCTCAAATCCAATGGCATTTACTGCTTGTTCAATTAAGTTCACATATGCATCACCATGCAAATGATAGAGACTGTCTCTAAGAACTATATCCAAATAATAATTACAAAGGATAGATGCCCATAGCCACAGTAGCAACTTTTGCCTTATTACTAATTTTAAGGGTTACTTCCTCAGCCTTTTACCTTCTTACAGACTCTATGCCTAAGAAGTACTAGAGTTTAAAAACTCAACTAAAAAAAGAGAAAATCATAAGGATAATATTGAGCAATTTCAACATGCCTACTCAAGGCATGTCCTTATTTCTTTAGGCTCTCTAGGTATGTACCTCTAAACTTTTCAAGGTTCTTTAGTTACCAACATTTTGACCAATTTAGATAGGATGCCAAGGTAGTATTCATATGGTAGTTTACCATAAACTATCTATATAGACCAAAAAGGGATCGCAGGATCAAATCCATAAGTAATTTCTTGTGCATGGTGATGTCGAGCCTTTTAAGCTCCTTAATATCCTTGATCATCATCAAAGAATGATCATAGACTGACTGCCCATCATGCATCTCATACGCTGTGTGACTCTGATCACCTCACAATACTTATAGATGAATTAACGTATCGTTGGCAGTGAATATGTGCTCATGCATATGTTGGAGTTCATCTAACATGGACTTCAACATATAGCACCTATCTTTATTGTCATTGTCCATCTACTCATCAAGTATAGCTCGTTGACTTTGGATTGGGTAGGTTGTTAACATCAAAATAATTTGATGAAGAAATTACTTAATTTTTTAAAATTAAGAATGATTCTTAGATTTGTGAGCTAGTCTATGTAATTGGTTTCGATTAAACAGTTGATATCTAAGATTTGAGCTAGAAGATTGAAAGCTGACATAATAAACAACAGAGAGCAAAGATTCTAGTTGAATATTTATACCTTATTTTATAATTTACTCTAAAAATTTTTAGATGCAAAAAGACTCCCACTATTTTACCAGATGTCTCACACTCTCTTGATGGAGAAATGAAAATCCTAACGTGACAATTAGATTTCTAGTGGGTGCTACAGTCCCACCGATGTCGTACACCTCACCTAATAGTTATTAATAACATGCACATCGATGCATGGATAACTCTTTGCCCAGATACTTCTCTAAGTATGTTCAGCTACTTGGTCTCTAAGTCATATGGGCTTTCCTAATAATTATTGCCCACACTCCTTAGTTAGGTTAGACCCACTATTTACAAGCAAATGCAAAGCCATCATTGAGTCCCTCACCTAACAATTATTGGACCCAATCCCATCTTTACTCTAGAGTAACTCTTTGCTAATAGAATGGTTGCATGTTCTCAATGCAATTGAACCACTGTGACCAGTCATGAACAATCAACGTCAGTAGCACGTCCGTACATCAACAATGGTGGAAGACCATTGGACTTAATATTTATGGAGAAGTTTGAATTTAGATCTCATCTAATCAGTTATCATATGACTGATCTAATTAGCATGGGCTAAATCAAACCGTCAAACAACTATATTTGAGATTCAATCTTTCAAATTGGCCAGATAAGTGGAGATTGGTGGGGGTCCTCCCGTTGCTTTCCTTAGATACCAATAAATTAACCAGATCAATGAATGAAATCAATTAAAGAACCATCTTTCAATTACTTATCTTAGACACTAATTGGTTAATTGATTCGAATAGGTTAGCTTAGGTGAATCAGATTCGAGCCATAGAGCTGAATTAAGTCCTTAGGTTAACCGATTCTACATATGGGTGTCAATCGATTCGATCAACAATAATTGTATGAACTTAAGCTTCATTGACCTAATCCTAATCAACACTTAATTTTGTTTGATCAACTACTAAATCAATTTTGACCCATTATGATCAAATCAAAAATCTTAAATATAATCTAATTACATGACCTAATTAGATCTACCCATGACCAATCCCTCATGCACAAATACTAATTTGAAATCTTAAATCTAAATATTTATATCTAAATTCCTTATACAAAAAGTAAGTTTTGATCTCAAAATAATTTTTAGATCATACATATAAACATATATCATATAAATGAATAAAGTTTAGATCATAGAAACTGATTTCAACCCTAAACATGCTTTCATATATCATATATATGAACCAAAATAGATATTGAAACTCTTTTTAGATCTAAACAATGAAACATATATCACATATATGATGAAAAATTAGATCTAAAATTTTATTTTAATCAAAAATTTTAATATCATTCTAGGACAACCATACAGTATAACAAGTTATGCCAGGACAACCTTATGTCAGAACGACATCAAAAATTTTTAGATTTGAAATTTTTTTCTACAGATTTTAGATCTAAATCTTAATCTCATGCATATGGCATGGCTTTGATACCACTATTGGGATTTTATGGTTTAATGCATGTAAAAATTTTGAAACGAGTATGCAGTAAAAATTTTAAAATTTAGATTAAAATTAATTTAATCTAAGCATGTATAAGATCAAATCTTGAAACCATAAAACAGGATCTACATATGTGAGATAGGATTCAGATATAAAAATCAAATAAAAAAAAATAAATAGAGAAGATCTAATCTTCATACCTTGGCACAAGTCGATCTACATCGTGAATTGATGATCATGGATGTCTTCCGAAAATCCTTTGAAACTACACAAGTGTCTAGCCTTTATGGGTATCCATATGAGACTTTGATCTGATCAGAAGCTTCTTGATCTTATTAAGGTGCTAGCTTCCTTACAGAGATCGCATCTTGATAGTTAATTTTTTTTTTCTCTCAAGACACTCTTAGAGAAGAAGAAGTAAATAGGAGGATGATGATCTCTATGCTAGAGATCATGAGAAGAACACGTTCTTTTCTTTTCTTTCCAAAACCCTGAAACCAAATCTCTATGCTAGAGATGTAAGAATTTTTATCCAACTCTTAGACAAAGAGGAGAAAAAAACCCATGTCCAAACTAGGACAAAAGATGGGAGAGAGGGCCCTAACAACCAACCTTTGGTTGTTGGTAAGAAAGAAGAGATAGAAGCCAACCAAGCTCACGCCATGACCCATCACGCTGTGCCTCTCTCCCATGAATTTTTCACACATGCCTCTCTTCCTTTTGGCATCAAAAACTGATCTCCATCAGCCCCTCTTTACGCCTTATATGATGCCACATTTAAATAGGAGAAGATACAGGGTTTAGGTAGGAGATAAGAGTCCAAACTCCCTTGGACTCTAGAATTTTTAATGCCGCCCACCCTTTTTTCTTTTGTACCCACATATCTCATGGAGAAAAAGGAGTTTAAGTGAACTTCTTACATGCAACAAAGGTCTCATGTCTTGAAGAATAAATAGGTGTGAAAACAAGTAGGCGTGGGACTCCTTATGGCACATGGAGAGGGAGAGTTCAAACACTTTTGGACTCCTCTTTAGGTGGCTAATTAAAACCAATTAAAACTCTAACTAATTCTAATCATATTAAGAATTGATTAGACCCAAATAAATTAAAATTTTAATCTAATTAGGAGCCCAAACTATTTAGATTAAAACTTAATCCAATTAGAAATTAGATGTCACCTAATTAGAGGAGGAGTCCTAGTCCTTTTAGACTCTCTCTTGATGCTTGAGTCAAACTCGATTTAATCCTAATCTAATTAGGATTTAGTGCACTCATGAAGAAGATAATTTTTAATCCAAATAGAAACTCAAACACTCTTTGTTCGATTCTAATCTAATTAGAAATTAAGTCAAATCCAAATCCTAATCAGATAAAGAATAATTCTCCCATGCAATTTGATTATCTCATAACCTAATTAGACTTGATCAAATCAAACCCATGTCAAGTCAAATTAAATCTAATTTAATTAGACTTGATACAAGCTCCATTGCTCAATCAAATTAAGTCAATTAGTAATCTAATTGCTAATTAATCCTCCTATAACTCACTAACTCTTTAGCGAGTTACTTAATTGTAATATTTGTATTGGATTAATCATCAATCAAATTGATAATTAAATCCTATCATGATTCATAATCGTAATTCAACCATCTGATCGGTCAAAAATCTCTTTGTGTGTGACCCCATAGCTTCTATTCTATCTGGTAGTGAGATATATTGTGATTCTTATCACAATATCATTAAAACTTCTTTTAATGGGTTGGAACTATTCTAACTCTATCCATCGGAGATCATTGATCATCAAGATGATACTCGTGGGTCTCACAATCATCAGTGACATCTAGCAGTATGTAGTGACAACCTAGCAGAATAAAAGGTGATGAACTTCTAGGTATAGTTAACGTATGATACAATCCCTCTATCATGAGTCCCGATCAGATGGCAGGTAATAGATAAATCATCGAACCTAAACATCGGTCATATGATAGATTTAATTAGCTCGAGTTCATGTATGATTCTCATGAAAATTCTTTTCCGTTTATCACACTACTATGGCCATAGACTTAAAGACTCAGCTTTTTAAATTTTATAGGACTACTTCCTTCTACTAGATTCGATTGATTCTATCTAGATGGGCACCCTACTCCTATAGTGGATCAACTGTCACCAACATCCACTACAAGGACTCATTGAGTCAATGTTTATGTGCAATAAAACTCCAGCAGCCTTACTGCAAGCAGCTGTAGCACTGCAGGTCAAAGGACCAGTCATACTACTACAGCATCGAGAAAGTCACTAATAAGTGAGCAGACATCCATGTGACTTCTTGTGTTGGTCACGCTCAATGCTAGTTATTCTCTAATAACCACCTGCATTCTCACTTCAGTGTCACTACACTACAGACTCAAGACTCATCTGTTCGAAGGAAGCGATGCATGCACTGGTCTATCTGGATCAATCACCATCTCCATGATTATCCTATGACCAGGAGCAATTTAAAAATTAACCATCAATGACACATGTCTTAAATTCTCAACTCTTTGAGAATATGTGTTATCATCTTGTTAATCTCTTGGATGATTCATAGACATATAAAATATGAATGGTAATATAAGTGTCCTTTAAGTACAAAATCATATCCTAGTAATATGATATGCGTCAGTCAAGATTGTCTTCTAGGACATACATCCAACACCAAAGGCTAAGGGGCAATAGTTGTAGCAGCCTGTAGCACCAAACTTACATGCTGGGGGGCAACATTCTCATTATATTTGTTGTCTCCACCTTAACAACCCATGGTGCAAAATATTTACGTCAGAGGCAACCCCAATACAATCAAGAAGCCTTCCATGTCCATCCTAATCCTTATTACTAGTTGGTGCTGGGATTGACTTTTTCTACTCAACTTGCCAACCAAGAAGCTGAGAGTGGCAACTTCGAGAATGTAGTCCAGCTGACTGAAATGATGCAAGACCAATCACAATACTCCTATTTGCCGACTTTGATACCTGCATGTTGGATATCATATCCTAATTGGTATGATCAGGTGTATGAGTTCCCAAGAAGCTATAAAGTTTTGGAGTTCTTAAGGATTTCACGGAATGACAATTTATCTTCTATAGAATACATCAATTTATATAGTGAAGTTGGTGGTAATGATCGCTTGAAAATACGCTTTCTCACTTCATTATTGAGAGAATTGGTCTTCACTTGATATATTAATTTGCTTTCAAATTCTATTCATAGTTGGCAAGATCTAGAGTCTCAATTCCATGCATGGTTTTATGATTTGAGCTTAAAATTTCAGTAGCTAATTTCGCTTATCTAGCTCAATAGCTTGGTGAGTTTGTGGAGTGGAACATGGCTCACTTCAAGAGAGCTAGTACTCATTGTTATACATCTTTTAGAACGGCCAAATATGTGAAGATAGTATAGAACGACCTAAATTTGTAGTTGATAATGAAATTCAAAGGGTACAAGTTTACTAATCTCTTCTGGTTGATGACACATGATGCAAATTATGAAATTGTATTACAGGAAGAAGTGTAGAGAAAGGTGTCCAAATGGACATATTCCTAAAATTCTAACTATGAAATTTTAGCCTTTGAGGTTGATGATTTCAATTAGTGTAGACTTGAAGGAGATGATTATAATGAGACTAATATGGTAGAGATCCTTACTTGGAGAGTAATCTATCTACAATGTGCCGACCAGGCTAAACCCTCATAATTGCCTAATGCTTGGACAACTTGCCCAAAAGAAGATATGAAATATTCGTTTGACATTTTGAAGACCAAGTATATTTTTGATCATCTACTGAAGGACAAGATTTTTCCTCTTGAAGGCCGCATAGTCCCTCCAACAGAAGAATTAAAAACAAAAAATACTACAAGTGGAATAACAAGTAATCACCGTACAACCAATTGTATTATCCTATAGAATGCTATCTAGAAAGTCATCATTGATCATCAATTAAAATTTCTAGATCAAGAAAAGGGTGTGATGCTGGTGGATAGGAATCCATTTTTTGGAAGTGGATATGAATGTGGCTTCAATGGATTTGAGATCCTTGATATCTAAGAAAGGAGTTCGTAGACCAATGTGGATAGGGTACTAATTGAACACCAGCTTGATCCTATTCCTGATTGGAGATAGGAGTTTGATGAATTGAAAGATGAATATTTTTTATAGCTAGAAGGATAATGCTCATGTTGTGGGACCATAAGATGGGAAGTGATGCGTATCATAGAGTACCGAAATTAATCCTATTCACTACTATGTGGATAGGATGAGTCAAAATCATATCCATAGGAATCTTAGTCTGATTATTTCAAATAATAATAATAATAATAATAATAATAATAATAAATTGAGAGAAAATAATAAAGAGATAAGAGAATTACAATAAAAATATTTTTTATTAATATAATAAAGTATATATAAAAGAAAAGAGAAAGGTATGATACAAGATAATTAACTCCAAGTTGAATCTTCTAGCTGCGTCCAATGGTAGGTATGCTTCTTTGAATCCTTTCATCTTCTTCTATGCACACAGTGATCGGATGGCTGGAAGTTTGGTCTAGAAACTCTAAGAAAAAAAGATAGATGGAAGTATGAAAATAATGGAGAAGAAGGGTAGCGGCACTAGGATTAGAATTTCTCCTAGATTTGGTGGAAGAAATGCTAGGGTTAGGACCTCCCTTAGTTTTTTTGGGATATGGAGAAGGGATCTATGGAAAAGTATGATGGTGTTGCTAGCATTAGGACCTCCCCTAGACTTCTTGGGCATAGAGAAAGGAGGAGAATAGTAGCTAGATAAAGTTCTTGGGTGTGAGACTTGTTGGCATGTGGAAGAAGAAGGATGATATCTCACGATGTTGCCATTAGAACACTATGATTATCAGTTTAAGTTGAACTTCTAAAAATTAAAAATATGTAGAAAGTAGCATGTCAGATTGATTTCAAATTTGAAAACATTGATTTTTATAAAAGAAAAAAAATCAAAAAAATAATTTAAGTCAAAAAATAGAAATTAAAAAGTGCAAAAAAAAAACTTGGCATTGAGATCTACTATTTAGATCTTAACTTCTACTTGTGATAAAAGTAAATAATAAAAATTTAAAGAGTATAAAAATAACTTGGTACTGAGATTTACTATCTAGATCTTAGCTTCTACTTATAATAAAAATAAATAATAAAAAATTAAAAGTATATAAAAATAACTTTTGCATTAATTAAAAATAGAATTCAATTACAAAGTATTTAAAAGAACAAGTAAATAAATAAATAAAATTGTAATAAGAATTTAAAAGAACAACTAAATAAAATAAAAAAATGTAACAAAGATTTCACAGTCCATTGGTGCTGCCTTGTCGGGAAGATAGTTAATGATCTCTCTTTCTTCCTTCAAACTCCTCAGAGTATGCTGGACTTTCTCTTCTTCTTCTTCTTTGGATCTTAATCTCCGATCGGTGTTGGTGTGGAGATGGTGTAGGAGACAGAACTCTTCTTTTCAGCACCTCTTGCCTTGAAGCAGCCTTTAACCCAAGCTTGCTTGCTACCCCCTCTATGTCTCTCCTTCTCTTGGATGATTTTTTCTTGTATGCATAGATCCTTTTTTATAGCCTTCATAGCCCCCTCATATCAGATCTCTGAGTTACTCACGGAATACATCATGTAACAAGATTCTTGGCTACTTTAGATCACTTTGTACCACATCCCAAGTGCATCCCTTGCTCTGAGCTGTCTGATCATGATCAAACGCCCCAAAATCACTCAAAAAATCACTGCCCAGTGCTTGATCGAAGTCGAAAATGATGTTGGCCATCAGATCTTGCATTAGATGCATTCTGGACTGTCAGATAATGCAAGAAAAAAGGCTTCAAGCTTAGTTTTTCCACCTGTAATTAATGTCGACCATTGGATCTCACCCCTAGATGCTTCTTAGCCATTCGATCATGCAACGGAGTGGGCCACCACTGCTAGATATGGGATCGCACGTCCTCAGCCATTCGATGCCATATTTCAGTTGATCTCAACCATCGATCAGTGCAAAAATCAGCCCCACCCCTGTGGACTGTGACAAAGATCGAAGAAATTTTTCTGTGGACCGTGATCTAGATGCTGTGGACCGATTAGTTGGTCCACCATACATTGGATGTTGGGAAATATATCCTAAAGCCAATCATCTAAGTGGTAGATGATTGAAATTAGTATATGAATTATTTAATAATAATAGTTATTTGGCAGATTCATCATAAAAGTTCTATCTTTCTTAAATGAACTCCTAAATTATGATGAAATCCTTAGAACCATAATCAATCGATAAAGAAAGATTTATCGGATGGTTCTTAAATTATTCATGACCAAATGATAAGTTATTAACAAGGATGATAACTTATCAAGTGTAGGTCGTTGTATGCCATATGCGTTGGTTGTCCTCATAACCAAGTGGTGTAGAGACATTGGTATGGCATCCAGGTGAGATGTAGGAGTACATCTGCATTGAACGTGATCAATGTAATACTCTACTATTAAGAGTAGTTAGCTAAGGTCAATGGGTATAAGTGTCCCTTCGACCTGAGATCACTACGGTGACTTGCAAGCAACTCATTGTGCTTTGATGCCGGACTGTCTGTATTTTTAATATAGGTTCAAAAGATTTTTGGATATAGTCAAGTACTTATAAAGTTGGTGTATGAGTCAAGGTGGGATTGACCACTCCTGATTAACTTCAGGAAGAGAATGTCTCACTATGTTTCAATTTAGCAAAACCTAAGCCTAGGTAATCCTCGTGAGGAGTCACAGGATTTGCAAAATTTTGAGACACAATAGAGATGACTTACATGAGTATTGACAGCATACTCGAAGTTATCTTGAGCATTATTGATCAAAAAGATGAATTATACAGTAACCATGGGTCAGGGTTCTTAGAATGTTACTTTGCATACATTCGACCTATCTGGATGTCGGGAATCATTGCTAGATGGTTACTTTGACTGATATAGAAATTGGTTCCTATGCTACCAGCTTAGGTTCGAATCTATAGGGTCACACACATAAGAGGTTGTAACCTAATTAGATGGTTAATCGATGATTGAGAATCGTTCTAAGGTTAAACAATCAATGTGATTGATGTTTGACCTAATGCAAGTGTTGCAGGAAGATCATTAGCAATTGGATTGCTAATTGGCTCAATCTGATTGAGCAATTAGACTGAGATCAAGTCTAATTGAATATAATTCAATTAGAATTAGTTTGAATTTAATTGGATTAAGTCTAATTAGTTTATTGGATAAGCCAGTTGCAAGGGAGAACAAGTCCCTGTTTGACTAGGACTTGTATGCATCTAATTCTTAATTAAGTTAGAATTTAAATTAAATATGATTTAATCTGATTTAATTAGACTCCAAGTTAGACTAGGATCATAATTAATTAGGTTATAATTAATTTAAATTGGATTCAAAGTATTTAACCTAATCTAAATAAGAATCCTATTTAGACTAGGATTCCATCTTCCCTTGCGCCACCTAAGAAAATCAAAATCCACACCCACTAATTAATTATAGAAAATTTTTTTATGATTTTTACATATAAGAGAAGTAATCTCACACCACTTATTCTAGAGATTTGAATTATATTTGATCTGGTTCAATATAAAAATTAATTTGGTTCATTGTGAAAAGTAGTTTAGCCTATTTCTCTTTTTGAAAGAGTCCCTCTTCACAAGGACTCTTCCCTCCCTCTCTTATGCCAACATCCCCCATGTTTATCCTCCTTTTTGTTGCCTCTTTTGTGGTTATTTTTGTGCTATCCATGAAATAAATGAGATAGGGGGCGTCCAAGAGTTGGACGTCCCAAGGACTCCTTGTTAGACTAGGTCTTATGACCTAGTCTGCTATATAAAAGGAGGCCACCCCATATGCCATGATATATGAGTCAAAAATTCATAGAAAATTGAAAGAAATAGCAGAGTAGAATGAGGAAGACTTGGGAGGTTTGAGGTACCAAAATTCATGGAGGAGAGTCCTCTAACAAGAGATCAAAAGTTGATGTCTTGTAGAGAAGAAAGGTAAGAGAGAAGATTGTCTTCTCTTATTGGTTTTCTTTCATATTTTTTTCTCTCTTTGTTTTTATATTTTTATGTGATAAAATATGAGAGAGAAAGAAGGATTACATGGGTAGTTTGAGGTACCAATATCCTTGGAGAAAATTCTTCAATCAAGAGATCAAAGGTTGATGTCTTGTAGAGAGAAAGCTAAGAGAGAAAATTATCTTCTCTTACTGTTTTTCCTTTCATATTAATATCTCTTTATTTTATATTTTTTTATATGATAAAAAAATTGAAAGAGAAAGAGGGATGGCATGGTGAATTCATGCTCCAAAGAGTTGGAGCATGGTGATCTTATTTTGGACATGATATGATCATGTTGTGATGGAAGAAGAAGAAGAAAAGAAGGTCTTTTCTTAAGGTTTCTTTTAGAACCCTTCTTCTCCATAAATCATAAGATTTTTCTATGAGAAATATCAGATATCATAAGATCTAAAAACTAAAAAAATATCAAGAGAAGAAGGTCTTCTCATGTTCTAGCATAGAGATATTTTCAGGATATCAATTGTTGATGTACTGAAGGAGAAGATTTGTCTTCTCTTAGGACCCTTTTCTATTAAATATTAATTTTGATTTTAGAAAGGTCAAAAAGTTTGACTTCTCCTTATTCCTCCCTATATTCTTTATCTCTTGAAATATCCAAGAGATCTGAAGAATAATTTTTAGATTAACCATTCGGAGAGATCTGCAAGAAGCTAGAACTTCGAGCGGATCTTCGTTCAATGATCCTCCAATTTTGTTGCAGCCTCTTGTGGATCACCTGTAGAGGTTGGATGTGTGTGCGGCTTCAAAAGCAACAAAAAAAATTAACTATAGAGTTCTCGACCCGCATGAAGGTAAGAGATCTGATCTCTTCTTTTATCTAGATATGATCCAGATTTTAGATCTGAAACTGTTTCAGATCTAGGATATTGATTTGATCAATACCAAATTTTTTATTTTCTAATTTATAAATATAATATGACATGTTATAGATCTTAATTGTAGGGTTAAGTAATTTGATTATATGTATTTGTAGATTAAATTATTTAATTTACATGTTCTGCTGCGTTATATTTCAAAAAAAAAATGTTGAAATTCATGCATGAAACCCTGTACCTTTTTCAACAGTGGTATCAGAGCATCTAGGTTCTTTTATAACATATTCATAATTATATTAAAATAAATCTAAAAAATAAAATAATGATCGCACAGACTGTAGGTTATCCTGCTGTAAGGTTTACCCCTTACAGTGCAAAGGTTGTCCTGGTACGTTGCGATCTAAAAAATTTAAAAGAGTATAAATAAATTTTATCATGAATATTTTAGATTAAGTCTATTTTATTTCATAAATTTTTATGTAATGTATATAGATTAAAATCAACCTAGAATAGGATCTTGCGTAGGTTCTATTTGTTGATCGGGCCGGCTCGACTAGTAAGCCAGCTCGACCAGCATGCCAGCTCGACTGAAAAGTTGACTGAATTATATTTTTGACTGATTTTAATTGTTAGTATTTGTTAGTAAAATAAGCTAACCCATTTTTGAAATGAGTCGACCTATTTAGTAAAACAACACTAGATTGTATTAAACCTTTCAAAAGTTGAAAATATTTTTCAAAATATCGAACCCCAACCCTCAGCCATGAACTTAATTAAAAGAATTAAGTGATTGTTTAGGATCTAGGTTTGTGATTTAAAGATCCTAAGATAATTTCATAAAATATGGATTAAAGGATAATGGGTTAGCTTTGATCAGATCATTAACTGGGTTAGACCTAGGGTTAGATTAAATATGAACTAAGTTAAGAAATTGATCAAATCTAATTAAAAGTTAATTAGGATTAGGTCATTTCTATAGATCACTTCAATAGTTGTAGTTGATCAAAGTCCATATATCTAACAAATGGATATTGATCGTGGCTCAGCAGCTGAGCCCGAGTCTTTAGGCAGACAAAATCAAAACTGATAAACTAGTTGGTATTTAAGGTAAACTTGACCAGTGGTTTTTAATTGGGAGCATGCTTACCTGGCCATTTCTTATGGTGCCTAAGGCAAGCATTGGCAGACCCTCGCATCGATCATACTTACCTGGCCAATGTGGTTAATCAGGTCTTGATTAGGTTGCTCATTGATTCATGCTAACCCATGTCACATAGAAAATTAGAAAGTCCAAGTTTATTCAGTGAGATTGATCTTGGTGCCCATGGATCAAATTTGATCCTAGTCCTTGTTAATGACTTGAGAAGTCAGTGGGAGGACTTGACTTGATGAAGTCAGTGGGAGTGAATTGGTCGATATCTTTTCTATCCTTAAATCACTGATAATTTTAAATCTTCTAAAATTATTAGGTCTTTAAAATGATAAAGTTATGGAGATAACTGAGTCATAGCCTCCCATTAAGGTGTTTGATAATGAGTCCATTAACTCAATAATCATTACAGACCCAAAGGCCTGGTGCTTGCTGACTAGTGGAATTATCACTCATCATATAACGACTTGGATGTGTCTCTCTAATGGTGGTTAGGTTAGCCAACCAAAGTTGGACTTAATCATTTGTTGGTTAGATGCACCACGTATGGTCATGTTAATGGTTGGACCTAATCAGATCCTTACAATGGAGGCCAAAGCCTACTGATTAGGTTTCTGGGGCAAAATTAAATTACTAGAAGTTGTTTGTTGAAACAATTGGTTAATGAACCTACCTGTAAATGCACATGGGTTGGCCGACTAAAGTCGGGCTTGTGTGTAGTCTATGTGGATTCTAGTACTTACTAGAAAATTAAAGTAATTTTTCAAATTGGAGGTAGAGGCTGCCAATTTGAATAAAATAGTGAAAGAACCTTGAGACTAAAGTCCAAGTCTCTAGGCTTAAAATAATTCATATACATTAGGTCATTGTTCTCTTTTCTCAAAATAAGGCTAAACCTTAATTGCTCCAATCGCTGTTAGACAGTGATGACTTATGGGATCCAACTTCATTAATTAGTATCGAAAGTTGAATTTGGTTCAACAGTACGAATGGGTTCGTATTGGGGCTTCTTAGTCCAGTCAAAATAATTAGTCCAAAATTGATCCAAATCAAGCAAAAGAACAGGGTCATAGGAAGAAGAATTGTCTTGCTTCCCTTGACCATATTAGACTGAACAAGAGAAAAGAGCAAGGGTTGCTCATCAAGGATGTTATATGATAACACCTTAAAGTTTCTCTATGTAATTCCACTACCTAGGTATTAGATATCGATGGTTTTATGCAATTTATTACTAGGACTAGAAGTAAGTAGAATATTTGAAAATGGTGAAAAATTCTTGAATGTTAGGGATGAAAGTCTTATTCCAATCCTAACTTTAGGAATTGTAGAGCTTATTTTCAAATATTATCATTTAAAGTAATTGTTACTATTGTCCATTATTTATAATCTTTGTTGGCCTTTTGGCTAAAGATGATCATCATTCATAAAGGAAGATTATTGTGGTATTATTATGAATAATGTTACAATAATACATGGATAATAAGAAAATGATATTTACACAGCCTGTTAAGTGTAATGTACACATCCAAGTTAGATAATGTCATGAATGTCTATCTTTGGCATTATAGGCTTAGTCATCTTGACAAGAATAGGATAAACGAGTTAGCTTGAGAGGAAAATCTCGACATCAATGATTGTGAATCATTGATAGCCTGTGAGTCTTATCTTTTTAGAAAGATGACAAAGTCATCTTTTAATGGAAAAGATGAAGGAGCTGATAAAGTTCTAAGTCTCATATATAGTGATGTATGTAGACCTGTGAACTTAAGTGCCAGAGGAAGATATTAATATTTCATTACAGACGACATATCTGGGCATGGGTACATCTGGCCAAATCATTTGAAATGTTTAAATGATTCAAACAATGAAAAAGATGACATATCTAGGAGAGAATTGGATTCTCTCTCAGTGGATTCCTTTTCAGAACACAGTGTATCTAAAAGGAGAAGTTAAACTTTGTTAGACATGATTCAATCCATGATAGGGTTCACTAATCTGCCTGTTTCAGGATTGTGCTCTTGTGTGATTACTTGTTTTACTCTGAAAATATACTGAATAAGTCTGTTGTGTAGATTCCATATGAGATATAGATTGGACATAGACCTAAACTCTCTCACCTTTGGGTTGCGAGTTGATCGGCCTATGTCAAAGTTTGCATACAGATAAACTTGGTTCATGGTCCAATAGGTGTTTAAGGGTTACTAATTCTATCATGCTGAAGAACATAAGATGCTCATCAGTAGTAGGGAATTCCTTTTGGAAAGGAGTTCTTTAGAAAAGGAACTGATGCCTATCAAGTTGAACTTGAAAGTTTGACTGGTAGAAAATGAACCGATATAATCTAGTAAACCTACAGAACTGGATTTGATTAGATCAAACTTAGAGCCCATTAAAGTAAACGCAATGTAGTTGTCTAACTTTGAGAAGTGGCTTGGAGCCATTAAATCCAAATTAAAATCCATGAAAATCAATAGTGTATAGACACTAGATGATTCACCTGAAGGGATAAAATCCATTAGGTGTGAATGAATTTTTTAAAAGGATCAGAGTAGCGCAGACGGAAAGGTGGAGACCTATAAAGCCCATTTTCACTATTATCCTAGAGTTAGAACATATGTTTTGAACATATGTCTTTATTATGAACAAAGAGGAACCCTGCATTTATAAGTAGGCAAAATATTCTGTAGTGTTATTCCTTGTGTTGCTTGTGGATGAAATTCTCTTAATCAGGAATGACATTCCAGCATTGCAAAGAATAAAGGTTTGGGTGTCATCTAATTTCTCTATATTCAAGACCAGATATGGTATGCTCACTAATGGTAGTGAGCAGATACCAGTTTGATCTAAGTAAGAACCACTAAAAGATTGTATAGACAATCCTTAAGTATTTGGGAAATACTAAGATCCAGTGACTCAAATATGAAAATACTGACTTTAAACATGTGGATGTTTCAATTTTAGTCAGATCAAGATGACAACAAGAAAGTGTCGGATCATACCCTAATTGTAGGAGCAATCTGCTGAAAAGGTTCCAAGTAGGATACTTTAGTCTACTTAGTTAGTGATGTAGAGTACATCGTAGCATATGATGCTGCCATGTAAGCTGTGTAGTTGCTGAGCTTCATTAGCAGGTTAGGAGTGGCACCCTCTACTAATGGTCCAGTCCTATTGTAGCACTGGAGCCATAAATCTGGCTAAAAAACTGAAGGACTAGCATACTCTGTATTTCTATCACTTTTGATTTTAGATCAGGGTGACATCGATCTTTGGAAGATCGATGAAAAAGGAGAACTTGACCTACCCATTTGCTGAGGCCTCGAAACTAAGAAGTTCTACGAACTCAAGTGGAAGATAGGATATTTGATATCATTCTAATTGGCTTTAGTACAAGTGAGAGTTGTTGAAAAATATGTCCTAAAGCCAATCATCTAAGTGGTAGATGATTGGAATTAGTATATGAATTATCTAATAATAATAGTTATTTAGCAGATTTATCATAAAAGTTCTATCTTTCTTAAATAAACTTCTAAATTATGATGAAATCCTTAGAACCATAATTAATCGATAAAGGAAGATTTATCGAATGGTTCTTAAATTATTCACGATCAAATGATAAGTTATTAACAAAGACGATAACTTATCAAGTGTAGGTCGCTATATGACATATGCATTGGTTGTCCTCATAACCAAGTGGTGTGGAGACACTGGTATGATATCCAGATGAGGTGTAGAAGTATATCTGTATGGAACATAATCAATGTAATATTCTACTATCAAGAGTAGTTAGCTAAGGCCAATGGATATAAGTGTCCCTCTGATTTGAGATCACCATAATGACTTGCAAGCAACTCACTGTGCTTTGGTGCCAGACTGCCTGTATTTTTAATATAAGTTCGAAAGATTTTTGGGTATAGTCAAGTACTTGTGAAGTCGGTGTGTGAGTCAAGATGGGATTGACTACTTTTGATTAACTTCAGGAAGAGAATGTCTCGCTGTGTTTCAATTTAGCAAAACCTAGGCTTGGGTAATCCTCATGAGGAGTCACGGGATTTGCAAAATTTTGAGACACAATAGAGATGACTTACATGAGTGTTGACAGCATACTCAAAGTTGTCTTGAGCATTATTGATCAAAAGGATGAATTATATGGTAACCATGGGTCAGGATTCTTAGAATGTTGCTTTGCATACATTCGACCTATCTGGACGTCGGGAACCATTGCTAGATGGTTACTTTGACTGGTACAAAAATTAGTTTCTGTACTATCAACTTAGGTTTGAACCTATAGGGTCACACACATAAGAGGTTATAACCTAATCAGATGGTTAATCGATGATTGAGAATCATTCTAAGGTTAAACAATCAATGTGATTGATGTTTGACCTAATGCAAGTGTTGCAGGAGGATCATTAGCAATTGGATTGCTAATTGGCTCAATCTGATTGAGCAATTGGGCTGAGATCAAGTTTAATTAAATATGATTCAATTAGAATTAGTTTAGATTTAATTGGATTAAGTCTAATTGGTTTATTGCATAAGCCAGTTGCAAGGGATAACAAGTCCCTGTTTGACTAGGACTTGTATGCACCTAATTCCTAATTAAGTTAGGATTTAAATTAAATATGATTTAATTATTTAATTAGACTTCTAGTTAGACTAGGATCATCATTAATTGGTTGTAATTAATTTAAATTGAGTTCAAAGTATTTGATCTAATCTAAATAAGAATCCTAGTTAGACTAGGATTCCATCTTCTCTTGCGCCACCTAAGAAAATCAAAGCCCATGCCCACTAATTAATTTTAGATAATTTTTTATGATTTTTATATCTAAGGAAAGTAATCTCACATCACTTATTCTAAGATTTTAATTAGATTTAATCTGGTTCAATATAAAATTAATTTGGTTCATTGTGGAAAGTAGTTTAGCCTATTTCTCTTTTTGAAAGAGTCCCTCTTCACAAGGACTCTTCCTCCCTCTCTTTGCCAACTTCCCCATGTTTATCCTCCTTTTTGTTGCTCCTTTTGTGGTTATTTTGTGCTATCCACAAATAAATGAGATAGGGGGCATCCAAGAGCTGGACACCCCAAGGACTCCTTGTTAGACTAGGTCTTATGACCTAGTCTGCCATATAAAAGGAGGCCGCCCCATATGCCATGATATATGAGTCAAAAATTTATGAAAAATTGAGAGAAATACTAGAGGAGAACTAGGAATACCTGAGAGGTTTGAGGCATCAAAATCCATGGAGGAGAGTCCTCTAACAAGAGATCAAAAGTTGATGTCTTGTAGAGAAGAAAGGTAAGAGAGAAGATTGTCTTCTCTTATTGATTTTCTTTCTTATTTTTTTTCTCTTTGTTTTTATTTTTTATGTGATAAAAATATGAGAGAGAAAAAAGATTACATGGGTGGTTTGAGGTGCCAAAATCTTGGAGAAATTTTCAATCAAGAGATCAAAGGTTGATGTCTTGTAGAGAGAAAGGTAAGAGAGAAGATTGTCTTCTCTTATTGTTTTTCTTTTCATATTAATATCTCTTTATTTTTTTTTTATATGATAAAAAATTTGAAAGAGAAAGAGGGATGGTGGTGAATTCATGCTCCAAAGAGTTGGAGCATGGTGATCTTATTTTGGACATGATATGATCATGTTCTGATGGAAGAAGAAGAAGAAAAGAAGGTCTTTTCTTAAGGTTTCTTTTAGAACCCTTCTTCTCCATAAATCATGAGATTTTTCTATGAGAAAAATCAGATATCATAAGATCTGAAAACTACAAAATATCAAGAGAAGAAGGTCTTCTCATGTCCTAGTATAGAGATGTTTTCGGGATATCAATTTTGATGTACTGAAGAGAAGATCTATCTTCTCTTAGGATCCTTTTCTATTAAATATTAATTTTAATTTTATGAAGGTTAAAAGGTTTGATTCTTCCTTATTCCTCCTCATATTCTTCATCTCTTAGAATGTTCAAGAGATCCAAAGAATATTTTTTAGATTAACCATCCGAAGGGATCTGCAAGAAGCTAGCACTTCGAGCGGATCTTCATTCGATGAACCTTCGATTTTGTTGTAGCCTCATGTGGATCACCTGTAGAGGTTGGACGCATGTGTGGCTCCAAAGACAATAAAAAAAATCAACCTTGGAGTTCTCAACCCGCATGAAGGTAAGAGATCTGATCTCTTCTTTTATCTAGATATCATCTAGATTTTAGATCTAAAAATATTTTAGATCTAGGGTATTGATTTGATCAATACCAAATCTTTTATTTTCTGATTTATAAATGCAATATGACATGTTATAGGTCCTAATTGTAGGGTTTAGTAATTTGATTACATACATTTGTAGATTAAATTATTTAATTTATATATTTTGCTGCATTATATTTCAAAAAAATTTTAAAATTTATGCATGAAATCCTGCACCTTTTCCAACATCGATCACTCCTTTTAAGAGGAGAGAACATCCTATGTAATCTCATAGGATGATGACTCTAAGAGTCTCTAATCGGAACAGGGATGAATAGTAGAAAAAGTTTTTACTAGTTCATCAATTGAGTTATCATCATCAGATCGAGATATATTTAGATAGGAATTTAAATTTGATATATTTTCATACCCATAGCCTTTCCGGGATATTGTGTGTCGAAGGATTGAATTGCACGGTAACTCACCATGAAAGGATACTTTTGATATTTTTATCAAATTTTAAATTTTTTAGATAGTCATGACACATTTCTAGACATCAATTTTAACTTATGGACTCATCAAAATTAAAAAAATTTAATTCAAGAATCAATTAAGAAGCGTCCTAGTTGATTGAGACTCTTGAGCTGACCTTATCTAATCAGATTAAGGTTATGTCATGAGTGTAGATCCACTGCTAGCTAGATTTGAAATCCAATGGGTCAAACACAATAAAAATTTAATCTTAGTCTAATTTATTTAGATTTATTATAAATTTAATGGGTTAATTGAATTGCTAGCACATGAATTAACCCAAGTTCCTAATTGGGTTCAGTGCAAATGTGTTTGTGCTAACCCTTTGCTTGTTGCCTTGACCTAATGTGATTGGGTTTGAACTATCTATTTATTAGTTGGTTTATCTAAATTTTAAAGAAGAGTTCCATGTGAATCCACCACCTCCACGCCATTCACCATGCCAAAGAATTATGTGGCGTCACATTTATTTTGGGTTTAAGGAAGGAGAGTCCTTCTTTCATACTTATCTTAATTTCCTTACAATGGTTCCATGCATTTTCCATTAATCCTCATGTCATGTGATGATGCCTGGGATATGGGGCATGGAAGAGGAGGAGGAGTCCTTCTCTTGGAAGGAATTTACATGCCAAAATAAATAAGGGACACCCATTTTTTTATGCGGTGAAATGAAAGAGTCCATTTCATATCAAACTCTTAATTCCTTCCTTTATTTCTCCACATATTTCTTAATTCCTCATGACATGAGATGGCACTTGGGATTATGGGCAGAGAAGAGAAGGATGAGTCCTTCTCTAGCAAGGAGTTTGAATGTTAAATTAATTGGACACCCTTTCATATATGCATTGAGTTTATGGAAGAGTCTTAATTGTTAAGGACTCATGGTATCTCACACGAATTTCTCTTCCATGCACCATAAGATGGCATCTAGATTTTTCTTAGTAGAGGAAGAATCCTTTTGCTTGTAAATCACTTTTTATTCCACACCTTGAAGCTTTAGATTACATGCAAAAAATTAATTTGTGCATGTAAGGAAGATGGGATGCCAAGAGTTGGCGCCCCTTGGTGTCTTATGTGGCACCCCTTCATTCCTTATATAAAGGGCATCCCATATGGCATAAAATTTATCCAAAAAGTGGTTTGGACATGGGATTAGATAAGGAAGAGGTAAAAAAAATTTAAAGTGAAAAAGATAATAAAAAGGGAGAGAAAAATAGAAAGGAAGGAAAGAGAGAAAATGAAAAGTATGAGATGCTTATCCAAAAATCAGATTGTTCATGTGTTGAACATAAAATCTGATTTGTGTGTGGTGAGATCTTTTGGAAAAGAGTTTCTAAAGAGGTCCTAGTGGAGGTCATGAAGGCATACAAGCTGTGGTGCAATCGGTTCTTGCGAAGGATGATCGGCAATGAGCTTGTGAAGAAGGCTGCAGCACCATATCGAATTGGGAAGCGCCCTGATCAGTCCCGTGTAGATCACCATTGGAGGGCTTCTACTTTGGAGACTCATGAAGGTCTTAAAATTATCAGATCATGGTCTTCTCATTGGTATATTACTTCAGGTCTCTTCCTGATATGTATATTTTTGATCGTTTGATTGTAATCATCAAGGAATTCTTAGGATTTTGTGTTTCGATACTCTTGTTTAATTGTTAAATATTATTTTTAATTATTGAATGTATGTTAAAAATTTTGAAATCTATATTTTGCTATGTCATCAAAATCCAACAGTGATATCAGAGCCACCCTTGATTGATTCAATCAAATTTCATGTTATTTTTATGATATCGATTAGATTCAGTTCAAACTATGTCAAAATCAGATTTTCTGATTGATGTTTTGTTCTTGATGTATTTTTATTTATAATAAAGTGTTATCAATCCATGTTCAAACTTTGGATATTAAATTTCATGATCTTTAGACTTGTGTGACAAGTTTAGATTAGATCCCCTGATCTAATTTTCGATGGAATTGAAGTCCAGTGCATGTGATGTGCGGACCCTTGGTATGCTACATATGGATGTACATTGCCAAAACTTAGGGTTCTTGCATTTGATGCATCTACCTAAGATCCAAAGGCCAACCATCATGTTATCGGGCACTCACCATTATGGGTCAACCATTTTGGTTGTTGCCCGAGATATGTGCATAGCCAAAAAAATTTTTAGTCATGGAGAGGATGCATCAGACATGGATTAAGATTTTTGTCGGTGGATTTGTTTCACTATATTCTATTGATATAAAGTATTTAGAATTAATGATTATAGATTAAATCAAATTTATGGTTCTAATTTGATTAGAAATTATATTTAATTTAGGTTGATCAAATTATCATTTACCTAATTTGATCAGGGTTTGAGTCATAGTTGACCGAATCTATGTTGACCTAATTGAATTAGCTTTAACCTAAGATTTGGTCAACTCAACTCAAATGAATGACAACTGATTGACTTAAAGATTAATATTGGGTCAAGTGTTGAACCCGAATCAAAAATCTTAGATGGGTCCTATGCCCATATATTTAAACATCTCCATTGACATGTGTATGAATGATATCGTAATAAAAATAACATGAGTAGTTTGTTGTTTTATAATTATTATAAAAATACATGTTGATTGATTATGGACTATGATACATCCATGTGATGGATGTATGCATGAATGCTTCTGTGTTAGCTGATTATATAAATGCATCTGCAAAAATTGCAATAGAGGCTGTGTGCCCCTGATGCATTATATTATCAGCTGAACTTTTCTTTTGTATGTTCCCAACTATTGATTGGGATATTTACATATTGATGTAAAATTATAGAAAGAAAATTATTTGAGAATAGATAAAAATTTTTCTTTCTATTTTCAAATAAAGATTAAGCATTCATGATAGACTTCATGGAGATGAAGACTAGACTACCAGGCAATCGGAGAGCAGAAGTGCACTAAGATTAACCATGAGATGGTTCAATCTATGATGTACCTAAGATTCAACCCATAGATCATCCTGTGGCTCGAATGATTTTTCAAAAGTTCATAACTATTTGTCTTCCTTTACATGCTCTTACTTGCTGATAGTTAGAGTTAATTTAAATTGCATATGTTGCATGAATATATGTTTAGGATGTACATGAGACCTAAGTCTCTCATATAAATTATATTAAGTCATAATGGTGAAGTGTTAAGAACACTACCCATGCCTTCCTTCATACTAAGACTGTATTATGTCAAGAACCATAATAGACTTGTTGTGCTATCCACAAGATTTGCTGTGGGGACTGATTTGATACTGTCTTAGTGTATAATGATGCTAATGATAATTAGCTCATACTAAGTCAATAGAGTATGTCAAAAACTATAGTGAGTTTGTTGTGCTATCCATAAAGCTTGCTATAGTGATTGGTATGATGTTGACTTAGTGATGCTTATGGCATATTCTGGTAGTGCTGCCTTATTATGCTATCCATAAGGGTAGTATTATTTAGATATGATCATATAGGATTGAAAGGTATGACTTAACTAAAATACTATAGTTTGTTGTACTATCCACAAGACTATAAATATTTTAGAGGCAAAAGTTATGTTAGAGTTGCATGAGATACAATTGATAAAGAGTTACCTACCTTTGAACTCATAGGAGCTTATTGTACTATCCACAAGATTTTTTATGAGAAATTAAGATCTCAACCCCACTAAAAAACTTCATGAAAGATTTCTCATTTTCATACTTGAGGGCTATGAAATTCGTTAAAATAGTGGGAGACTCAATTAGATAAAAAAATTTCATCTAAATTGTGCATGTCATCATGAGTAGTCTTTGAATGTTCTTATATACACATTTACATCTTCACTATCACTGCATAGGATATTTTAAATTGACCAAACTTCATAGAATGATTGGAGAAATGAAGGTGAAGAATATCTTCACTAAGGGTATCTAATTTTATTATAGTAAAAATGAGCATTAGAATTAAATTGTAAGAGTCGTCTTGCAAGTGTAAAGCAGTAGCAGGATGCAAAAGTTACATCTGCTAATATTTTATATGTGATACAAATTAATTATCATTGAGTATTTCAGCTTTAAAATTTTGGGTATGTGATACCTTATATAAGTTCTTCTTTTGCAAAATATTGCTGAACCTATAAAGCTGTAGTGAGATGACTACTTGCCTTTTGACACTGATGGATGGTCCATTCATGCTGAGGCTGTAAGAACCTATAGAACCTTCAGCAAGATTTAGAAATTAGTAAATCATTGTTATGAGTCTAAATTTATCAAAAATATTATTTTAATTCTTATGTTATTGTAATATAGTTTTGAAATTAATGTAAAGAGTAAAAGTTACTCTCCTTCAGATAAATTTTATGATAATAGATTAATGATAATGGTCTCATGTTTCTGTTACTTAACGATGTTGTTCTTCATATTGATAAGAATAAGAAATAAATATATGATAGTCACATATCTCAGGGTAAGAAAGGTATTAAGTCTTGAATATATGGATGTTCGAAGGCTAATAATATCTCAACCCAGAGATGGACACTTCATATGAGATATAGTGTGTTCCCTAATATGCTTCACAAATTTTAATTCGCATTCTGAAAAAATATCTTAGAAGTTGCTGTATATATTTTGAATTAGATATCAGTTAAATCTATTATTAGCACTCCATATGAGATATGGAAATGACAAAAGGGTAGGTTGCCCAACTTATGTGAAAAGAGTGGATGTACATAAGTTTATGCTAAAATAGATTCATATATGTTTATAGGTTATCCTAAAGAATAGTATGAGATACTATTTCTTCCATCATATTAGACAAAAGGTATTTTGTTCATAGGTATGCCACCTTTTAAAAAAAAATTTTTAAGGGGACAATAGGAGGATAATTGAACTTGAGAAGTTTAAGACCTATGAATTATCCTATGATAACCTGTGAAATATCTATAAGTTGATTCTCGATCAGATGTGCTCATTGATGAAACACAACCATGAAACATACACTTCCTCACCGAAGGTCATTCTGAGTGTGTGATGTACTACTCAAATATGGATTTATCATTGAAAATGACTATATACCATACATTATTGTGAATAATATTTTTTTGACCTATTCAGAGATTTTTATGAGTAGAGACTCTGATAGATGGCTTGAAACTATGACTTTCAAAATGAACTCTCTATATATCAATCAAGTATGGACTATGGTTGAAGCACCTATGGGTATGACTCAACAGGTTGCTAACAGGGATGTCAATCTAGATTGTTGCTATTGTCACATACCATCTAAAGAGTTTATCTCTAGTGAGAGGGTAAATGTATTTATGAATTCAAGCAGGCATTGAGGAGAAGGTACTTCTATTTTGTATGAGATAGTCAAAATGTTTGACTTTATCAAATATAGATGAACCATGTGTGTGTGCAAAAGGATAAGTGGGAGTCCCACTAACTTCTTGGTTATGTATGTGGGTGACATACAGCATATTGAGAAGGTAGTCCCGATAATGTACTCGATCAATGATGTGCTTATCATAAAAATTTTCATGAAAAGACTTGGGTTAAGCATCCAATTTATTTGGCATCTATAGGGATAGATATAAGTGGATGCTGGGCTTGTCCCAAATCTAGGTACATGGATTTTATGTTGAATCGATTTAACATGAATGGGTGTAGAGTTTACTTATCCATATATTCAATGTACTAAGCCTGATTTGATTTATGCCTTGTACATAATCATCAATTTCAGGCAGATTCATGATAGAATTTTTTGAAAACTGTGAAAAGCATTCTCAAAGTACTTGAGAAGTACTAGAGGAGCAGTGAATTAAAAATGTTTCAAATAGCAAACTGTGTTTGACTCAGTTAATTACTGTTAGTAAAGAATGCTAAGAAAAGTTGTCAGATGAAAGGTTCATCACTGAGTTGGGTGTGGTCTCACTATGTACCCATGCACATCCTAGGCACTTTTACCTCATTCATGATTTGATCATAAAATAAGTTTATATAAAAAATAGTTTAATAGGATCAGTTCACTAAGCCTTACACTGCAGCAGTGTGTTCGCCACCCTGATTGCATGGTTATCAGGTATAGGGGCGATAGACTTTAGTACAAGTGGGAGATTAAAAGAATAATGCCCTACAAGCCAATTGCATAGGGATGTAAAGGGACTTTTTTTATTTTCTTCTTACTCATTTGCATGACATTAGTTATTTTTTATTTATGAGGTATTGTGTTTTATCATTTACTGCATCATATTTTTTTGATTATGATAAACCCCATAGATTAGGACAATAATTTTAGGGCCATGATGAGATCATGCCAGTGAGACCTAAAATTTTGATAGCCCCAATCTAAAATATTTTCAGTCGTTGGACATCGAGTCGGAGATCGATGATACCGATAAGACTGGTATATCCTATATATACTCAATAGAGAGAGTGGTTGATATCACAATCACTTATGTGGTGACACTAATACAAGGATGTAGGTGTTCATTAGAGAATGAGTTCACTAAACTGATCCACAGAAAGAATATCTGATAGAGTCTTACAGCATATCAACAGATGGTTCTACAGTGAGAATGGTGCATGTGATCCTTTGACTTGAGTTCACCATGGTACCTTATGTACATAAACTTTTACTTTGGTTTATTTTCTAACACACCACTTTGAGATGTGTGTGGGATATTTTGAGTATGGTGAAGTGTGCATAGAGGTTGTGAGTGGTCAATAAAGAATTGATCACTCTTTGTAAGAGGAAAGAACATCCTATGTGATCTCATAGGATGACGACTCTAAGAGTCTCTGGCCAGAGCAGGGATGAACAGTAGAAAAAATTTCTACTGATTCATCAACTGAGTCATCATCATCAGATCAAAATATATTTAGATAGATATTTGAGTTTGACATATTTTCATACCCATAGTTTTTTCGAGATGTTGTGTGATCGAAAGATTGAATTGCACGGTAACTCATCACGGAAGGATAATTTTGATATTTTTATCAAATTTCAAATCTTTTGAGTAGTCATGACACATTGCTAGACATCAATCTTGACTCGTGGACTCATCAAAATTAAAATATTTTAATTCAAAAATCAATTAAGAAGAGTCCTAGTTGATTGGGACTCTTGCACTGACCTAATCTAATCGGATTAATGTTATGTCATGAGTCTAGGTCCACTGCTTGCTAGATTTGGAACCCAATGGGTCACACACAATAGAAATTTGATCTTGATCCAATCTATTTAGATTTATTATAAATCTAATGGGTTAATTGAATTGCTAGCACATGAATTAACCCAGGTTTTCAATTGGGTTCAGTGCAAATTTGTTTGTGCTAACCCTTTGCTTGTTGCCTTGACCTAATGTGATTGGGTTTGAACCATCTATTTATTAGTTGGTTTATCTAAATTTTAAGGAAGAGTTCCATGTGAATCCACCACCTCCATACCATTCACCATGCCAAAGAATTATGTGGTGTCACATTTATTTTGGGTTTAAGGAAGGAGAGTCCTTTTTTCATACTTATCTTAATTTCCTTACATTGGTTCCACATATTTTTCATTAATCCTCGTGTCATGTGATGATGCCTGAGATATGGGGCGTGAAAGAGGAGGAGTCCTTCTCTTGGAAGGAATTTACATGCCAAAATAAATAAGGGATGCCCATTTTTTTATGCGATGAAATGGAAAAGTCCATTTCATATCAAACTCTTAATTCCTTCCTTTATTTCTCCACGTATTTCTTAATTCCTCGTGACATGAGATGGCACTTGAGATTATGGGCACAGAAAAGAAGGAACAGTCCTTCTCTGGCAAGGAGTTTCTATTGGATTTTGGGGTTTGGAGCATGCATATGTATTTTAAAATTTTTATTTTTTAAACACTGCAGCAGAAAATAAGATTAAAACACTTCTAATCTAAATTTTGCATGCATAAAAAATATAAAACCACATGGATCTATTTCATATACTGAAATTGATATATACTGAAATTCAGATTGTAATCAAATCACATATCTGTTTTGCAATCTCTTTCTTCAAAATTGGATCTGAAAGAGATGAAACTCTCTATTAGCTGCACAAGTATCTAGTCTCTATGAGTATCCACTCAGAATCAGTCTGGAACAGCCCTATATAATCTGAATTTTGATTCTCCAAAATTCAGCCTGCTGAATCTAAACGAAGTCTGGATCGCGATCAACACTTGATCTTTCTTCTTGATCTTCTTCTTCTTCTCTTCTTTAGAGTTTCTCCTTGCTAAGTGCTACTACCAGATACTAGAAACCAACAAAGAAGAGGCACCCAAACTCCTTTGAGCATGGAACTCCTTGGGATGCATGTCCCAAGGAAGGGGTGTATAGAACAGTGAAGAGGAGAGAAAGAGAGAGGAAGAGAGGGCATAGGGAGAGCCTATGGGTGTGAGGGGCTACTGGTTTTCATGCTCTAGGGACCTTAGGGTAGATCCCTTTAAATAGGCATAAAGATTGTGTTGCCCAGCTATGCAACCCAAGAGAGGGGGTGAATTGGGTTTTTAAAATTTTAAAGTTAATTTAGAACCACAAAGATTAAGTAATAATAGGCAAATTTTATGTGGTAAGTGATTTAAGCAAAGTATACAAATAAGATGCAAGAATACAAGAAAATAAAGAAATTTAGATAGAGAGCAAGCACACCACAAACAATCCAGGTTTATAGTAATTCAGTGCCAACCTTGCACCTACATCCACTCTCCAAGCTTCTACTTGAGAATTTAAATTCACTAAAACGTATTCCACAAGAATACTGTGGAAAAAATTAGTGCAGGGGTAAAATGGTAATTTTAAATTTTTTTCAAAATCACTATTTTACAGCAAAAATTATTAATTAATCTAATTAATTAATAAGAATTTACCCTATACTAGGATCTAAATATGATATATAGCATGCATGCATTTAAATTTGAAATTCGAATTTGAACAGTAAACACTTTACTGTAATGTGTTCAGAACACAATACCTTTGTGCGGATAGTAGATCGCCGTAATCTGATCACCGTCGGGAGAATCTGATCATCATGATATAGCTACACAGTGTGTCTGACCTCTGCAGATCGTCCACACGAAGCTCCCGATCTGATCAACTCCTCATGAGTGCTAGCTCATTGTAGAGCCCTTTCGACGGTCGATGCTGATCGAACACCTTCGATCGATGTCTGTCGATCCTTTGGATACTCCAGATCATCAATAGATGTGCTTGAGAGGATGTTGAAGATCTCTCTAAAATTTGGTAGGCTCACGACACTTGTAGCTCATCTTCTCACTTTCCGAACTCCAGGCTGAAACCCTGAAGAACTCACTGAAACCCTGCACACACTTTTTCTTTCTTTTCTTTCCTTTTCTCTCAAAAGGATACAGACCTTCACCTTGCACACAAGAATTTCTCACACCTAGATTTTCTCTCCAAAATTTTTCTCTTGCACACGGCCCACTCTTCTTCTCCTTTTAAAACAACAACAAACATCTTATCTACGTGAGAAGATAAAGATGAGTAATTGCACATTTGAATTCAAATCAAATTTTGAATTCAAATGGAAACCAATTTATTCCTATCCACTAAGGGCGTGAGAAGAGGAGGGCATGGCTTAATTTATGCATGAGTGATTTCATGAGAAATATTTTCTCGTGTAATAAATGGGGTGTTAAAAGAGGATAAGGTCAAGGCGCAAAGATTGGTTGCTCATTCAAATTCAAACTTTTGTTTTGAATTTGAATGGCCAACTAATCATCCTTATCCACTCATTTGGTGCATTAAAGTAGGGCATGAGGAGGGCTTTGCGTGAGAAAAAATTCATGAGAACTTCCTTCTCGTGAATTCAAATGGGCACAGTGGAAGTGAGGTGGTGCAGGGAGAATGGGTCAAGGTGGTTTCATTATTTAAACCAACCTAATTGAACCAAATAAGTTAGGCCCAATTAGACTAATTTAAACCTAACTTAATTAGCCTTAATTAGGCTCAATAAAATTCTAATCAAATCAAGAATTGATTAAGCCCAACCCCTGATCATATCAGGGACCAAACCATCTCAACGATTAGGTCAACTCTTAACCTAATCGGGTCAAACCTAACTGAATCCAATTCAATTGGACTTGATCCAAAATTAATTACTCAATCAAATTGAGTTAATTAGTAATCAAATCATTAATTAAACCTCTCATAAATATTGAGTCCAAATTTGATAGGTAATCGGGCATCAGAATTCATCGATATGTAACCCTGATCGAAGAGTCCTAAACCAGTGGGACTCTTGACCCCGATACCTAAAATGTGTGGGACTCGTGATCAGAGAATCCTGATTCTCGATCATAGAGTCCCAGACATATAGGACTCATGGTCTACAAGCATTAGGACTCTTCATCGGCCATCAGATCAGATAGAAACCTCTAATGTGTGTGACCCCATAGGTTCGAACCTAAGTCGGTAGCACAGGAACCAATTCTTGTACTAATCAAAGTGACCATCTAGCAATGGTATCCGACAATCAGATAGGTCGAATGGTCGCAATCGCAACACTCAGAACCTACGTGAATATGGTTACTGTATAATTCATCCTTTTGACCTCTGTGTTTAGGACGACTCAGGGTTAAACTGTCAACCCTGATTAGATCATCTGAATCGTGCTCAACTCAAACAGTCCTGTGACTCCTCACAAAGATTACCCTGGCCAAGATTTTGCTAAATTGAAACACGACTGTACACAGCTCCTAAACTGGAGTGGTCAATCCCATCTTGACACATGCACCGACAAGTCAAGTACTTGACTACACCCAGCAGCCTTCCGTCACTAAATTAGAAATTCAGGTAGTCCAGTGCCTAAGTGCAGTGAGTTGCTTCCAAGTCACTGTGGCGGTCTCAGATCGAAGGGATATTTATACCCATATTCCATCGGAGCAAATCTTGACAGTAGAAATAGCTCCGGAGTCGGTCACATTTAGTGCAGATGTACCCTTATATCTCACCTGTATGCCATACCAGTGTCTCCACACTCATTGGTTAAGAGGACAACCAATCTATATAGCACACAACGACCTATGCTTGATAAATATTATCGTCCTTGGTAACAATGTATCATTTGATCGCGAACAGATTTAAGGACTAAGCGACATATCCTCCTTTGTCGAGTCTAAATAGTCCTAAGGACTTCACCACAACATAGGAGTTCATTAGAAGATGAAATATTTTGTAATGAAAAATATCAAAATAATTTTTATTAATTCATAATTTATGTACATATATAAAAATAAGCACAACCATCAATAGACTGACGATTGGCTTTGGGACACTATTTCCAACAATCTCTCACTTGGCCTAAAGCCAATCGGTGTAGTATCTATTACCCTTCTTCGACTTGTAGTCGTCGAACTCCTTCATCGCAATGGCTTTAGTGAATGGGTCGGTCAGGTTCTCCTTTCCGTCGATCTTCTGAAGGTCGACATCACCTTGATCCATAATTTCTCAGATGAGATGGTAGCGGCGCAGAATATGCTTTGTCCACTGGTGTGCCTTGGGTTTCTTCGCCTGAGCAATGGCTCCAGAGCTGTCACAGTAGAGCAGAACTGGACCAATAAGGGGGGGTGCTACTCCGAGCTCGGTGATGAATTTTCTCAGCCACACCACTTCTTTGGCAGTATCTGATGCAGCGACATACTCCGCCTCGCAAACTGAATCAACCACTGTGTATTGCTTGGAACTCATCTAGTAGATAGCCCCACTATTAAGGGTAAAAATAAATCTCGACACACTTTTGCTGTCATCGTGATCAGACTGGAAATTAGAGTCTGTAAACCCTATAAGTCTTAAGTCCGATTCATCATAAACAAGCCACTGGTCCTTAGTATTTCTTAAATACTTTAGGATGGTTTTAACAACCTTCCAGTGATTCTCTCCTGGATCAGATTGGTATCTACTCACTACCCCTAGTGAGTATGCCACATCTGGTCGGTACATGTCATGGCATACATGATAGATCCCACTGTCGAAGCATATGGAATCCTACCCATATGCTCTCTCTCTTAAGGTGTTGTCGGACAATCCCTCTTCAAGAGAGAAATTCCATGGCCTATCGGTAGATAGCCTTTCTTGGAATTCTCCATGCTGAACCTCTTCAGCATAGTATTTATATACATAGACTGGAATAAACCAAGCAACTTTTTAGATCTATCCCTATAGATCCTCATCCCTAGGATGTAGGAAGTTTCTCCCAAATTCTTCATGGAGAACTGTGATGATAGCCAAATCTTTATTCCCTGCAATGCAGGGACATCATTCTCGATTAAGAGAATATCATCCACATACAATACAAGAAATACTACTACAGTACCATTAGCCCACTTATAAATGCAGGGCTCTTCTCTGTTCTTAACGAAGCCATACATCTTGATCGTCCTATCAAAATGTATGTTCCAACTCTGGGAGGCCTGCTTAAGTCCATAAATGGACCTCTATAGTCTGCACACCTTAGACTCATCAGTGGATGTGAATCTTTCAGGTTGTATCATATACACCTCTTCATCCAGCTCTCCGTTTAGGAAAGCTGTCTTCACATCCATCTGCCAGATTTCATAGTCCAGATGGGCAGCAATCGCAAGCATAATCCGAATGGATTTGAGCATTACCACAGGAGAAAATGTCTCGTCATAGTCTATACCATAACGTTGACGATATCCCTTGGCAACCAGACGGGCTTTATAGGTTTCCACCTTTTCGTTTGCGCCCCTCTTCCTCTTGAAGACCCACTTACACCCTATGGGTTTTACTCTGGGTGAATCAACCAATGTCCACACATCGTTGACCTTCATGGACTCCATTTCGGATTTTATGGCCTCTAGCTATTTCTCAGAGTCGGGTCTCTGCATTGCATCCATGTAGGTGATCGGATCCTCATCGTTTTCATCAAGTTCAATAGGATCGTCGTCCCGGACCAAGAAACCATAGTATCTGTCCGATTGATGTGGTACTCTACCAGATCGCCTTAAGGGTGCTTGATCAATGGGCTCCGAATCTGATCTAATCAAATCCAGTTCAGCAACTTGCGTCAGATTTTCCACCTGTCGAATTTCGTCAAGTTCGACCTTAGAGGCAACAGTCCCTTCACCAAGGAACTCCCTTTCCAAAAAGATTGCCTTAAGGCTGACAAATACTTTTTGCTCATCAGCTAGGTAGAAGTAATACCCTTTGGTCTCTTTTGGGTACCCTATAAAATTATACTTGTCAGACCTAGGTCCAAGCTTGTCCGTAATTAAACGTTTAACATAAGCCAGACACCCCCAAACCCTAAGGTGCGAGAGTACTGGCTTACGTCCTATCCATATCTTATATGGCATTTTGGTTACAGACTTACTCGGAACCCTATTTAGAAGGTAACAAGCCGATTCGAGCGCATATCCCCAAAGAGAGATCGGCAGACCAGCAAACCCCATCATGGACCAAACCATGTCCAACAAGGTCCAATTCCTCCTTTCAGATACACCATTATGCTGTGGTGTTCCAGGAGAAGTCCATTGAGAGAGAATTCCATTCTCCCCAACATATGTCAGAAACTCATTGGAAAGGTATTCACCTCCTCGATCAGATCGAAGAGTTTTAAAATACTTTTTAGTTTATTTTTCTACCTCATTTCAGAATAGTTTGAACAATTCAAATGACTCTGACTTATGCTTCATTAAATAGACATACCCATACCTCGATAGGTCGTCTGTGAAGGTTATGAAGTAGAAATATCCACCTCTTGCACTTGAGCTCATGGGTCCACATACATCAGAATGTACCAGACCCAAGAGTTCACTGGCTCGCTCACCTTTTCCAGTAAAAGGTGACTTGGTCATTTTACCAAGAAGACAGGACTCACAGGTTGGAAGTGATTCACAATCACCTATTTCAAGAATTCCTTCTTGAGCCAACCTGTTTATCATGTTCTTATTGATATGACCTAGCCTACAGTGCCAAAGGTAAACTTCTGACATATTATCTATTCTAGGGCATTTATCGGTGGTTTGAACCACATTAACAGGATGTGATAGAAAGTAAATTTTATTATTAAGTTGTCCAACAAATATTGTAACACCATTCAAAATGATATTGCAAATATTTTCTTTTATTAAAAATTGATAACCTTACATGGCCAAAAGGCCTACAGAAATAATATTTAATAAAAAGTTTGGACAATAGTGACATTCACTCAGAATTATATTTCGAGAATTGATTACAAGGTTCATGATTCCTAATGCTAGAACTGAACGCCTTCATCAAATCTCCTACTGACCTGCAGACCCTGCATCGAATTGCAAATATGATAAGAGCTTCCAGTATCCAATACCCAGGCAGTAGTATCACAAATGAAAAAGTTGCAAGGTGTTATCATATAATTATCTTGCTTTTTCTTTGGCCTGTTTGGATCCAGGGAGGCAATGTATAGAGGACAGTTTCTCTTCCAGTGCCCCTGCTTCTTGCAAAAGAAGCACTCCCCTGCTTCTTGCATAATGCACCGAACGATGGTGCGGTCGTTGAGACACTTCTAGTAAGTGTCTCGGACCACCCCTCTAGCGTTCGGGGCTGGCTCCTCAGGTGCCGGATCCATTACTACATAAAGGATCTGCTCATGCTCAAGGATGATTTTTAATTTTTGATACCAGCTATCAAAATTAGATCCCATGAGCTTGTCATTATCTAATAATGACCGGAGCGAAAGGGTAGTGGCCATAGCTGCATAAAAGAAAACCAGACCTATATTAGTACATAAATTATTAATACTAAGACTTGGACTTTAGTCTAAAGTTTCTTCTAGTATTTTTTACGAACTGGTAGCTCAACCTCTAATTCAAGGAATTACTTTAATTCTTTAGTGGGTACTAGAATCCACAAAGACTACCACGAGCCCAACTTTGGTTGGTCAACCCATGTGCATCTATGGGTAGGTTCATAACCAGTTGTTTCTCTAAACAACTTCTAGTAATTGATTTTGCCCCAGAACCTAATCAGTAGGCTTTGGCCTCCACTAAAAAGATCTGGTTAGGTCCAACCATTAACATGACTTGATTTGGTGAATCGGATCAATAAATGATCAGGCTCGACTTTGGCCGGCCAACCTGACCACCATCAGAAAGACTCAAACCAAATTATCATATTATGAATGATAATTCTATTAGTCAATAAGCACCAGACTTTTGGGCCTCCAATGATTATTAAACTAATGGACTGATTATCACTCACTTAATGGGAGGCTATGACTTAGTTATCACTATAACTTAATCATTTTAGGGACCTAATAATTTTGAGGATTTTATTAAAGGATAGATGAGAAGAAATATCATATCCAGCCAATTTCAATCCTCCCACTGACTTCACCAAGTCAGATTAAAAAGGATTTAATTAAAGCCAGCATTAGGAGCACCTAAATCAGTCACACTGATTTACCTAATGACATGGTGAGCCCTAATCACCAAGTGATCTAATCAAAATCTAATTCACCAGGTTGGCCAGGTAAGTGAGATTAGTGGTGGGGATAAGCCATTAACTCGTCAGAGATCGAATCACTGCGAGTAGCTCCCACTTAAAAACCACTGGTCAAACTGCCAAACTTACCTTAGACACCAACCAATTTATTAGTTTTAATTTGATCAACTTAGTAAATAGGGTTCTACCACGTAGCCATGAATTAAGTCCATCTTGGTCTAGTTAAAGATATGGACCCATTCAACTACAACTATTGGAGTTGAGTCTAGAGTATCCTTGACCTAATCTAATTCAACTTTTGATTAGATTTGACCAATTACTCTAATTTAGTCCATTTTTTTAAGCTAACCTTAGGTCTAACCCATCTAACCCATTGACCCACAAGTTTATGTATTGTCTTAGGTCTTAATTCATAATTCTAGACCTACTAGACAACACTTAATTTTTTTTTTTAATTTAGTATTTGGGCTGATGGGTCAGGATTTGGCATTTCGAAAATAATTTTCAAATTTGAAAGGTTTTGTTTTCTGTTCACCAAATATGTTGACTCATTTCACAAATAGATCAGCACATTTCATAAATACCAATCCTATTGCTAAGTAAATAATAAAAAATAACTCAATCAAATAAATCATGAATATTTCTTTAGATCTAATTAACACATTCATGATAAATTTCTAAATTGAACCTATACAATTAATTCCTTTTCACTGCTTCATCTGATGGGATATAATTGCAGTGGCACCCCAACCGCCATAGGAGACCCTATCGAATGGGAGGAAAGGGCCTTTAAACCCTCTTTTCTCCTATGATCGGACGGCCATGGCAACCAACCCAATTCGATTACTTGCTACTTGGATTAAGTATATCTAAATATACTAATTTCAAAATTTAAATTTTAAATTTCAAATTTTAAATTTTGAATTTCAAATTTTAAATTTCAATTTTTAAATTTCAAATTTTGAATTTCAAATTTTTGAATTTTAAATTTTGAATTTCAAATTTGAATTTTTTTACCAAATTTAAATTTTAAATTTTAAATTTTGAATTTCAATTTTTTGAATTTTGAATTTTGAATTTCAAATTTTAAAATTTAAATTTTGTTTCAATTTTGAATTTCAAATTTTCAATTTCAAATTTTGAATTTTGATTTTGAACAACTTTCAAAATTCAATTTTAAATTTTAAATTTTAAATTTAAACTTTTAGATTACAACTTAATTATGCATGTAAATATATATATCATATCTTAGAACCTTGCCCTGATACCATTTGTGAGAAAAATTAGTGCAGAGGTAAAATGGTAATTTTAAAACTTTTTTCAAAATCACTATTTTACATGGAAATTATAATTAATCTAATTAATTAATAAAAATTTATCCTACACTAGGATCTAAATATGATATATAGTATGCATGTATTTAAATTTGAAATTTCGAATTTGAACAGTAAACACTTTACTGTAATGTGTTCAGAACACAATACCTTTGTGCGGGTAGTAGATCACCGCAATCTGATCAATGTTGGAAGAGTCTGATCATCGTAATGTAGCTACACAGCATGTCTGGCCTCTGCGGATCGTCCACACGAAGCTCCTGATCTGATCGACTCCTCACGAGTGCTAGCTCATTGTAGAGCCCTTTCAACGGTCGATGCTGATCGAACTCCTTCGATCGATGTCTGCCAATTCTTTGGATGCTCTGAATCATCAGCAGATATGCTTGAGAGGATGTTGAAGATCTCTCTAAAATTTGATGGGCTCATGACACTTGTAGCTCACCTTCTCACTTCCCGAACTCCAGGCTGAAACCCTGAAGAACTCACTAAAACCCTGCGCACACTTTTTCTTTCTTTTCTTTCTTTTTCTCTCGGAAGGATATAGATCTTCACCTTGCACACAAGGATTCCTCACGCCCAGATTTTCTCTCCAAAATTTTCTCTTGTACACACCCTCTTTCTCCTCCTTTTAAAACAACAACAAATGTCTTATCCACATGAGAGGAAAAGATGAGTAATTGCACATTTGAATTTAAATCAAATTTTGAATTCAAATGGAAACCAATTTATCCCTATCCACTAAGGGCATGAGAAGAGGAGGGTGTGGCTTAATTTTTGCGTGAGTGATTTCATGAGAAATATTTTCTCGTGTAATAAATGGGGCATTAAAAGAGGATAAGGTCAAGGCGCTAAGATTGGTTGCTCATTCAAATTCAAACTTTTGTTTTGAATTTGAATGGCCAACTAATCATCATTATCCATTCATTTGGCACATTAAAGTAGGGTGTGAGGAGGGCTTTGCGTGAGGAAAAATTTATGAGAACTTTCTTCTCGTGAATTCAAATGGGCATAGTGGAAGTGAGGTGGTGCAGGGAGAATGGGTCAAGGTGGTTTCATTATTTAAACCAACCTAAGAACCAAATAAGTTAGGCCCAATTAGACTAATTTAAATCCAACTTAATTAGGCTTAATTAGGCTTAATAAAATTCTAATCAAATCAGGAATTGATTAAGCCAACCCCATCATATCAGGGACAAACCATCTCGACGATTAGGTCAATCTTAACCTAATCGGGTCAAACCCAACTAAATCCAATTCAATTGGACTTGATCTAAAATTAATTACTCAATCAAATTGAGTTAATTAGTGATCAAATCATTAATTAAACCTCTCATAAATATTGAATCCAAATCCGATGGGTAATCAGGCATCAAAATTCATCGATATGTAACCCTGATCGAAGAGTCCTAAACCAGTGGGACTCTTGACCTCGGTACCCAAAATGTGTGGGACTCATGATCAGAGAATCCTGATTCTCGATCATAGAGTCTTAGACATGTAAGACTCATAGTCCACAAGCATTAGGACTCTTCATCAGCCATCAGATCAGATAGGAACCTCTAATGTGTGTGACCCCGCAGGTTCGAACCTAAGCCGGTAGCACAGGAACCAATTCCTGTACTAATCGAAGTGACCATCTAGCAATGGTACCTGACGACCAATAGGTTGAATGGTCGCAATCGCAATACTCAAAACCTACGTAAATATGGTTATTGTATAATTCATCCTTTTGACCTCTGTGTTTAGGACGACTCAGGGTTAAACTGTCAACCCTGATTAGATCATCCGAATCGTGCTCAACTCAAATAGTCTTGTGGCTCCTCACAAAGACTATCCTGGCCAAAGTTTTGCTAAATTGAAACACGACTGTACACAGCTCCTAAACTGGAGTGGTCAATCCATCTTGACACACGCACCGATAAGTGAAGTACTTGACTACACCTAGCAGCCTTCCGTCACTGAATTAGAAATTCAGGTAGTCTAGTGCCTAAGTGCAGTGAGTTGCTTGCAAGTCACCGTGGCGGTCTCAGGTCGGAGGGATATTTATACCCATATTCCATCAGAGCAAATCTTGACAGCAGAAATAGCTCCGAGTCGGTCCATTCAGTGTAGATGTACCCTTACATCTCACCTGTATGCCATACCAGTGTCTCCACACTCATTGGTTAAGAGGACAACCAACCTATATGGCACACAATGACCTATGCTTGATAAATGTTGTCATCCTTGGTAATAACGTATCATTTGGTCGCGAACAGATTTAAGGACTAAACGATAAACCTCCTTTGTCGAGTCTAAATAGTCCTAAGGACTTCACCACAACATAGGAGTTCATTAGAAGATGAAATATTTTGTGATGAAAAAAATATCAAAATAATTTTTATTAATTCATAATTTATGTATATATACAAAAATGAGCACAACCATCAACAGACTGAATTGACTTTGGGATACTATTCCAACAAATACAACGTCGGTACCTCTGACTCTAGCTATCCCAAACTAGAACACTTATTTTTTGGTACAACTAACCCAATACAATATGATTCTAGGTTTGGATCAACCTATCCAAGTTTTAAAACTCTTCCAAAACTAAAGATCAAGACAAAAATAGAGTATAAGAGTTAATGACAAAAAAATACAAGTTTAGCTCCTTTAATGAGCAATACAACTTTAAGTACACTTTACACAATAGGAAGAAGCTTTTCTGATTTTTCTCAAGATTGTTGAAGACTTGAATAAGCTCTTGAGGGGTTGGTGAACTTGAAATAAAAGCTTCTTTTGCTTGAAGAGGGCTTTTTGCTTAGAGCTGAAATGAATGCTTGAATCTCTTCTCTTTTTTCCTCCTTTAAGTGCCTTTATATCTCAATAGATGGTGGAGAAAAATCTGAGCAAGTTTAGAGCTATTGGAGAGCTTTAAATGAACATTAAATGATCAAAGATCTAAAAAATTAGCCATTACGGAGATTTTATCGCAGAGGTCGACTCATAGGATCATCCCCTGCACAGGGTCGACCTCTATGGTGCAGAACAAAAAGCGACTGTTTCTTGTACTTTTGGTTTGCACAGACAATAGAGGTCGACCCCTGACACAGGGTCGACCCCTAGGGTCATTCTTTTAGGTGTGCTAGCCAAAAATAGTGTGCCATTCAGCCCTTTTGGATAGGGGTCGACCTAGGATCAATCTATTTCTTTAAACTTGATTTTCTCTCAAAAATAATATCTAAAAATATGAAATCACCTCCAATAGATCATAAATTTTTTTATTTTTGCTCTTGAGACTTTCAAATTAGAACTTGATAAAATTATGATTTTACTTCTAAACTACAATAAATCTTTTTTCAAACCAAACATTAGTAACCCCTCAAATATTTTGTAATCATCAAAAAATTCATGGAGCACATCTCCTATTTTGATGATGAACAAAATACTTGAGCAAAAGCAAAATATAACATATATAAGCATTGATTAAGAATTTAAATTTATGAAGATGCATCACTTAAATATTATAGCTAATTATTTAAATAAAATGCATCATGAGTAGTTGAACATCATGAGTAAGTTTGAAGATTAGTTTGAAAATCTATAAGATTATTTTTTTTGATAAATTTTTTATTATCCGATTTGTTTCTCTACTCTCTCTTTTTGACAACATCAATTAAGATCTTAAGGGATTTTTTTAAAAAAAAAAATAAAAAGACTCTCCCTCAATATAGCAATCATAAAGGATATTTCAATTTGCTCATATCGAAGATATTGCCATTCATAATATTTTATGGCACATATATGACATATTTTTTATATCACATAATTAAGACATTTCAATTGATGTCATTCATAAAAATCAATCCAAATGACATTCATAGAAGTTAAAAGCATATATATA